>NW_009939083.1:461-2631 GCF_000696875.1 Nestor notabilis | reverse complement strand
GGGGCAGGCAAGGGCCCGGCAGGCAGCGCACCAGCGGCACTGCCCCGGGCAGGGCTTTGGGAGCTCGGCTTCGGGGTACGAGCCACAGCGTCAGGCCCTGCGGGGCAGGGGGGAGCTGCCCGGAGGAGGAAGGATGCTCACAGGATGCAGTGCAGGCAGCAGGGCTGCTCCCAGGACAGGCAGGGTGCGTTACTTGTGAGGTGCTGGGTCTCACCAGAGCTGGATGCCAAGGCAGGCTCCACCTGCTTGAAGAGGTGCTGGACTCAACCAGCATCACCCCCAAGACAGTAGCAAGCAAGCAACAGTCCTCAGGGAAGCAGGAGCATGTCTGTGCTGAGAGAGCTCTGGGCCGTGAATGGGAGATGGGACCTGAGGAAAGCCAAAGCTCCTCTTTAATATCAGGCTGATGAGCAAGTGTGAATTAGAAACACTTGTGAGGATTTATTAGGAAAAACAGCCACCAAACTTAGCAACAGGTGATGCTCAAATCAGGTTGAGCATAGCAGGAGCCTCACCTACAGCACTGAGTGGGATCCTGGGGACAGCTACAACACACAAATCACTGCAGCACAGTGCATCTCATCAGCACCGCTTGGGAAATGGATGGTGCTGAGCTTTTCACCTCCCCCGAGTGTGGTCTCACACATGGATATTAGCTTAAACCCTGTCCAAATGTTTATGAAGGAATTGCAGTTGTCTGTGGGAAGGGAAAAGCATTTTGGTTTCACTTCCCTTGCAGCTCTATCCCTGCCTGCAGGGGAACATCCTGCCCCGCAGCAGAGGCACAAGGACTCTTTGGGGAGGGAAAGTGGGACACTTTTCCCATGTTTATCCATCTGTGTGTGAGACCCCAACAGGGTTTAACAGAAGCTTACAAAGCATTAATGTGGCCCCCCAAAATAACAAAAAGATCATTTAATTGAAGCAGTTGATGGAAAACAACAGGGGGAATAGGAAGTGGTGACCTCTGGGGGACAGACAAATCCAATATCTTCACTGGCATTTATTGTCAACCGAACAACTATTAATAGTGCCAGGAACGGGTAAAAATAGCCCGCTCGAAGCCTTCTCCTAGGCTTCAGCAATGGAAAATCCATTTGCTTCCTCTAAAGCTCCTCTCAGAGTCACAGAGAGCCTCAGGACAGCAGCATTACGAGGCATTAGGCTGAGTCCCCCCAAAACCATCTTGAAACTCATCTCAGAGCACATTTCCCAGGGGCTGATGGATGGTAACGGCTCCACCTCGCTGCGAGGCGATGGCTGTTAAACATCACCCCCTATTTCTGACCTGGCTGCGAATAGCTCGAGTTTTAAGCAGGGGCAGGTGAAGCATCATTACCCCTCACGGCTGCCTGTGCAGAATTGGACCTGTCCTTTATGGGGTGCTTTGCTCCTCACCCTGGTTTGGAGTATCCAGGCTCTTTCATGCAGCTGCTTGGAAGAAGAGCCGCAGGCATCAACCCCAGCAACTGCAGACACCTTTAATGGCATCGAACATCAGCACAGATCAATCCCTGGTTTCTTTGCTCTTTCTCCCCCTACTTGCACCCTCCTGGGTTTACCAGCCACCTGCCAAGGAATAAACCCCCCCAGAGGCCACGGTGAGTGGCTGAGGGAAGGCAATTCCACGAAAGCCACACGAACATCCCAAAGACAGAACATGCGGCTCCCCAGGGTCTGGCTTGGACGAACTGTGCAGGCAGCAAAACAGAGCTCACAGCAGCACCAGCCTCTGCAAAATGTGGGAAGCGAAATGTACCAGGAGGCGGGATTGGGATGCATCGGCCCAGGGCAGGAGCACAGGGGGATACTTGGAAGAGAACAATTACATCAGAACATGGCTTTGGTTTCTGAGTGTGCTGCGGAGACGGGAAGCAGCATCACCATGGGGTTGAGCTGGGTCACGGATGGGAACTCTGGGACCAAGCAGTGGAAAAGCCAAGACTGGAACAGATGTTGGTGCCTTTCCCACCCCAGCACATCCAGACGCTGTGGGCCATGGAGAGAGCACATCCAACAGGAGCTCCTTATCGCTGCTGCTAGGATGCTTCATGTCCCGCCAAGGGCTCATCCCCTGTGCAGCAGCACACGGCATTCCCTGGCTCCGGACTGGGGCTTTGCACCCGGAAACAAGCCCGCTCCCTGGTTTTCCTGGCTCCCCAATTCCTGC
>NW_009939083.1:0-440 GCF_000696875.1 Nestor notabilis | reverse complement strand
CCCAGGACAGGGACCCGTTCTTCAATAGGGCCCCTCTCCCTGTTTGGTGTATGACATCCCAGCGTGCTGCTTAAGAGCCTGCTCACAAATAACCAGCATGGGATGTTTCCCAGGGGCTGGGATCTTATGGGACCCCAAATCCTGTAGGCTGCTCCCCTGGGATGGGAGAAAGAGCGAGGAGCTGGAGGAAGAGGGGAGCAGCTGGGTAGGGAAGGGGAAGGGAGGTTTTAGCTATAGCTCTTGCTTGTCCCCCTGGGGAAAAGCATCTGATTAAATCAAGATGCAGCATCCCGGGTTGCTATTCATTCCCTATATTATTAGCTTGTCTCATTTTATTAAATCTCCTTTAAGGCTTTTCAATAGAAGCACGTAATTCACAACATATAATTTTTCCCAGATGAGATATGATGCAGGAGTGGGCTGCTCTGTCACTGGGGACC
>NW_009939082.1:0-7516 GCF_000696875.1 Nestor notabilis | reverse complement strand
GCATACTTGTTCCAAATATTTCACAAGTGTTACCAGATTTCACAGTATGGCCTCACCGATCACATTCACGTTAACAGTGCCAGTGTCTTTTGGTAGCCCAAGGTATTAGTGCAGTCACTCAGCAGATGCCCTGAAACTTTCAGCCCCCAGTACAGGAGCTCTTTCTCCTCCCACTGGTTCAGAAGTGGCACTGCTGGCTCTGCACACAGCTCTCACTGTGTTTTGTCCTGTTTTCAGGTTTACCACCAGCAAGAGCCGGCCAGGCTTGATCTGGATCAGCTGCTCCAAGAGTCCTCTGGCCAAGTGCACACGCGGGTCAAGGCGTCCAATGAGGAGTTGCTGGTGCACAAGGTGGCTGTCCTAGAGGTGCAGCTGGCAGCCTTGGTGCAGGACAGACAAGGCCTTTCATTGCAGCTGACACGGGCCAGGTAAAGGCAGGGAGGATACCCTAGGCAGGATGGTATTGGAGGTCTGTAATTACAGAGGTGGGAATTGTTACTTGAGGATTTATTGCATCCTGTGTCCTTTTCAGATGTTTTCACCTTCCATGGACAGAAAATGGAAGAATCTTGAGCAAAAAACCCCAAACAAACACTATACTGTGATTTGAATGTTATTTTTCTGACAGCTAAAGCTACCAAAACTCTCCTGAGCCTTGGGCTCATGTTTATGCCCCCTTGCACATTCCTGTGCAATGTCCAAAGCAAACCCATATAATTCTTCAGTATCTGGTACCTTGGCTCTGCATTAAGTAATAACTAATCCATACAGACTTTTACTGAAACCTGAAGCTTCTCTCTGGTTTTGGTTTCTTGTTCTATGTGTTTGAACATAGACCTTTCCTTATCAAGTAGTTTGGCACGGGATCTTCAGAATTCAAGGCTGTTACATAGGGACGTTGTGAGCAGAACACTAGAAGCTCAGGCTGAAAATCTGGAGGGCCTTCTGTTTCTAAGCTAACTCTGGGTACCTCTGGTGCAGGACCTGGAGTTGGTCACACCAGCAACAGGGAAACCTCTTGTCAAGTCTCGCTGTCTTTGAGAATTCTTGGCCATCATTGCTGTCTGGGTCCTGTACACTTTACCATGGGCTGCTGCAAGCATGAGATTTTACTGTATCTATTCATTTATATCTTAATTCCCTTTTAAATACAGGGAGCCTAGAAAATTACCTACATTACAAACAGCATTAAGAAGTCACAGGTCAGCCAGGGAAATACTCTTATTCTGTCTCCCTGCACAGTGGCTTGGAAGGGCTGATGTGATAAGGGCTGTGAGCAGAAGCTGGGCGTTTGCTGGCTGGCACAGACTTTGTGGGCACAGCTACCCGTGTGCCAGAGAACAGACAACACCAATTTCAGATTTGGCCACTGTGAGCAAATCTGGGCTTTCCGTGTTATCCTAAGTCACGGATAGGCCTGGGCATTCCCTCGGAGGGCCTGCACTGCTCTTTTCAATGGCAGAACTTGCTTCCTGTATACAAGTTTCCACGCAGCCCATTTTCCATACGCAGGGGTAGAGATCTTGAACCACTTCTTACTGGAGTAATCCCCTGTGAGTGCCAGGAGCAAGAAACTCATTTCTCTCTTTATTCACAACTTGAAGGTCAGTGAACGAGATCTTGGAATACAGCCTGTCTGAGGCTCAGAGGCGCATACCGCAGTTGGAGATCACCAGGAGGCAGCTGGAAATCCAACTTCAAACAGTCACGCAGGCCAACGAAGTGATACAAGGTGAGAGCTTCATGTGCTTTGTTTCTCATGACCCCATGGCCAGGGGGCTCTCTGCAGTGCTTCTGAGGAGTGAAGGAGCTGGAGAGAAATCCCTCCTATACTGACATTCAAATGCCTTAAGGTTAGTAAAGCCAGAACCTCTTTATGTTGACTCTATTTGTCATGGTTGCAGGGGAAGTGAAGTTCCTTAAATGGAAGCTGGAAGAAGAGAGATATCTCATGCAGGAGGAACGGAAAAACATGGCACAGCAGCTCCTGCAGACAGAGCAGCAGTATAACAAGACTCTCAAACTTCGGGAAACTGATCATGAAGTGGAAAGAAACAAGCTCCTGCAAAACCTGGTAGGAAACAATATCCTTCTGAATTCTTCAAGCAAGCTTTGTGGGCTGGCTTTAGAAGAATAATAGCCTGAGCATGCGAACTGGCAGCAGTCCTCTCTCATAGGCCACACGTTGCTAGACCAGGCAGCAGAGCCAATGGCTCGTACTTGAAAGCACATGAAGACTTACAGGACTATGCTGGACAGTAAATGCAGCCACAGATTCAGTTCAACAGAAGGCTGGGTGGTCCCCAAGGCATGGCAGCAAAGAGGTAGGATCTTACCAGAGTCCTGCCTACCGTGAAGGAGACTCCTACCAGTGCTGCCAACTGCAGTCAAGGAAACCTTGTTCATTCCTTTCTTTCATGGTCGACAGAGGAAGTATCTTTGGGCTTGAAGTATATGGAACCGTCCCCTTCTTCCTAGTACTTTGTGGCCATGTCTTATATCAACACTGACCATCTGAGAGCAGACAGGGGGGAAACAATAGAGAAATCTGAGAAACAAAAGAGCTGATACAGCTAAATATGTATGGCTGCAAGGGGGGAACTAGTCCTGACTCCAAACACAGATTGACAGACCGTGATGTGAGCATTCCTCCTCCAAGAGGGCACAGTGGGGTTCTAGAGGCTGGAACCATGAAAACCCTACATATAGAGATATAAAAAAAAACTATAAAAAAAACCAAAGCAAAAACTAAAAAGTGAAATGAAATGTCAGGCTTGTTCTCTCTTCAATTCCTCCCTAAGAGAGAGAACATCATTATGCCATGCCTAAATCATGGTTAGTCTGGACTTTAAGTCCTGGCTGCAGTTCTTGGCAGCTCCTCCCCAGAAGAACACACAAGAGCTAGAAGAAGTTCAGAAAAGGAAAGAAAGGAAGCTGGGACTGGCTGAGTAAGCACAGGAAAGGTCTACAGTGGGAGAGAGCAGGCAGCCACTGCAGCAGGAGTTCAAATTCGTATGACAACCAGACACATACAGATGGAATTATTGAACTTTTTTCTCCCTGTGTACAGCATGAACAAGACAGACTGCAAGCAGCGAAGGCAAAAGCTTTGCAGGAGACTCTCACTTACATGACCACCATCCTGTCAGAGAGGGAGGGAGAAATGTGGTACCAGGAACAGACGAGAATGCTGAAGAAGCAGAAAGAAATGCATGAAACTACTCCCAACCAGGTTATTACCAACATAACAGATCAAAACCTTGAGTCACTACAAAAGCAAAACCAGGAAGCTGGAGAAGACATGGAAATGCTGTTAAAGACTGTCTGTGAGCAAGTGGAGCAGACCTTAGAAACCTTAAAAGAAAAGGACAGGCTCCTAGCCATCCAAAAGCAACAAACAAGGAGCTATGAGGAAAAAACAGAAGAACAGATGAATGTCTTGCGCAAAGACTTAGAGTACACTAAGGCAATACTGAAAGAAAAGGATTTCATGATTGAATCTCAGAAGGAAGTGATTGAGAACTTCCAAAACCAAGAACAAGACTCTGAACAGCAGAAGAAAATTCTGCACCAACTTGAAGTGGCACTAAAAGAAAGAGATCAAGAAATTGTATCCCTTAGAAAGCAATGCGAGGCATGCAGGGAAAAGGAGAAAAAGCATGAAGCTGATCAAATGGATCTTCAAGCAACAAAACAGACTCTGAAAGAGAGAGAAGAAAAGATAAGGACGCTGGAGGAGGCTGTCTCTAAGCTCCAACAGCAAAAGGAGGAGGCAGCAGTGGTGACTGAAGCCATACAGCAAAAACTAGAATACATAGAGTCTTCTCTAGGTGCCCGAGATAAAGAGACAATGTCTTTAAAAGGGCATGTCCAGGACCTTCAAAAGCAGAAGGAATCAGCAGGCAAACAGGCCATGACTCTAGAGCAGGATCTTGAGAAAATGAGACAAAGATGGAATTTGGACTTCCTCAAGAAGACAGAGAAAATTAATATGCTACGACTGCATGCTGAAAGAATGAAAGGAGCACTAACATCATGGCAGGAGCAAGTGGATCCGCTTGAGGAAGTGGTGAAGAACAGAGATGAAGACCATGAAACTCTTAAGCAGAAACTCCAGCACCATGAAGAACTGAGGACCTTGCAGGAACCTCAGACCAAGGCTGAAGGGGAACACAGAGAGTTAGAAGAGGAAGTAAGAGCTTTTCGGGAAGATCTGCATGTTCAGCAGACTCTGACAAGGAAGGATGGAGAGATGAAGTACCAGCAAGATGGAGTCCAGTATTTAGGGGTGACTCTGGCAGGGGTAGAACAACAGCTTAGGAGGCAGAGTGAGATCCTGAAACACTTACTGGCTTTTCAGTGGAAAGGTGAAGGGGAGACTCTGAAGAAACCAATCCAGAAACTCCAAAAATGTGAGAAAGAGGAAGCAGAAGCAGAGAAGAGGAGAGTTCTCTGGGAGAGAGACCGTTCCTTGCAAATGCAGAAGGAGCTAATGGAACAACTACAGGATGAGAGGAAAGCAAAGGGGAAAGAATTGGAGCATCTGACTTCTCTTTTGAAGCACACTGAAGGCAGAGAACTCAAATGGAAAGAGAAGGCACAAGCCCTGACTCATGTCCTTACCAAGAGTGAAATGACCAACAGGATTCTGAGGGAAGAAATAGCCACCCTACAGAGTGCTGTTTCAGACAGGGACACAGACAGGTTTCATCTCCAGGTAGGCACTGTGACTGATCATAGTCAACTAAAACATCTATGAAGGATTCTAATGATGCTTCCCATCAAGATACATTCCCATAAAATTATGACCTGCTTAGCCAGAAGAAGCTGTGACTGCAGCTAGCAGGCTTGCCTGTCTCTATAGCCCCAGCTAGAGCCCATTCACTGCTGGAATGGTTTCTGTCAAGCCCAGAATTACTGAAAGAACTATGGAGCTTGCTGTTAAAAAGAACCTAAGTCCAAAAGTTGGGGGTGGGTACTTGGTCCTCTCCTATCTAAGCAACCTTAGCCAACGTGTCATGGTTAGGACATGGCATGTGCCAAAAATGGTTGAAAGAAAATGTGTGTGGATTTCTCCAAGGTGATATGGAGGAGAACCCCTGGGAAGAGAGTTGGTTGTGTTGGGCTCTGGACCAGGAGGGGAAGAAGGGACTCGGCACCTTCTAACCTTCGTGTGGCACCAGCTCACATAATCTCCTCTCTGAACACCCAGCAGGGTACTGCAGGAGTGCAGCAATCATGGCTCTTGGAGAAGCAGCTCCTGTCGCAGCGGCTGGGACATCTGCATCAAGAAGTTGCAAGGCTGGAACTTGCCAACACTGAGATGAAGCAATGCAATGCTGAGCTCAAGAAGACTCTTGAGGAGGTAAAACAGGTTTTCACTGCCTATGCTAAGCCTCACAGTTCACTAGAGCACAACACATCTCCACAGACAGGACTCCACAGAGGAGTCCTCTGCTTATTCCCTTCCCTCTCCCACTTTCCTCTGGGACACACCCTTTCGTGTTTTCCCTCTCTTCTGGCACCCCATTTGTCTTCACAAATGCACATTCACTCTGGTACCATCCTTCTTACCCCAGAGTCCCCATACACACACGCTGGACTCTCCTGTGTCAGGAAGCGTTTCCTCTTGCTCTTTCTCGTCCATAGTCTACACCGAGTGCTTTTTGCCCTCAACATTTTTGCCCCAGACATCCTTTCGCTCCTTGTTTGGTGGCAGGTTTCTGTGACCCTTTCTCCTGTCCAACATGCAGGTGGAACATGAACGGAGGAAACTGATGAGGTTCCACTGTGATCAGTCACTGCTAGGTTCAAGTGGATCTTCCTTCTCCAAGTCTCACTGGCACAAGCTGCCTGCTTCTAGACAGGTGAGAACAGGGGCTTACTTGGTGGGAGGAGGCTCTGGCACATCCCAGTGGCAGCAGCCCCCCAGTATAGACATACTAGAAGTCAAATGTAGACCATGGTCCTGGCCAAACTGGAGACCAAAAAGAAATCCTTGTGTTTTCTTCACAGGAGGAGTCCTATGCACACTGCAGTCATCAATTACCTGAATTGCAGAACCACGGGAGGAGCAGGAAAGCTCTTGCTCCCTGAGCAGCTGCAGCACCACGGGGTTCCTGTCCTGTACCCTTCCCAGAACCATCTTCTTTCTTTCTGTGGGAAAGGGGGGTGGGTTTGTTCTCTTTACATTTAAAAGTAGTTGGCATGTGGGCAGGGACTGTCGACTTTCATTTTTGTTTGTTAATAAAAGACGTTCTGCAATTGTTCAGTAGGTCTTCCTTCCTGCCCTCTTTATAGAGAGGTGTCTCGTCGGCCAACCTCCAATCCTCTGGGACCTGCCCACTAGACCAGAACTGCTGACAGATGACGGAGAGTGGCTTAGCAAGCTCCTCTGCCAGCTCCTTCAATGCTCTTGGGTGGAACCCATCCGGCCCCATAGATCTGTGTACGTCTAAGAGGAGCAGGAGGTCGCTAACCATTTCTTCCTAGATTATGGGGACTTCAGTCAGCTCCTCATCTCTGTCATCCAGCTCACGGAACCGAGTACCCTGAGCACGGCCGATGTGACTATTAAAGACTGAGGCAAAGGCAGCAATAAGCACTTCAGCCTTTCTCTCATCCTCAGTCTCTAGGTTTCTCCTAGTATCCAATAGAGAATGGACCTCCTTTTATTGCTAATGCATTTGTAAAAGTACTTTTTAATATCTTTCATGGCAGTAGCCAGATTTAGTTCCATCAGTGCCTCCACCTTTCTACCTTTCTCCCTACAGAACCTGACATCTCTGTACTTCTCCTGGGGTGACAGTCCCTTCTTCCACAGGTGATAAGATCCTCTTTTCCCTTGAGTTCCAGCACTACCTCCCTGTTGAGCAAGGCTGGTCTGTTCCCTGCCGGTTGAGTTGTGGCACATAGGGACCGCCTGCTCCTATACCTTGAGGATTTCATTCTTGACGAGCATCCAGCCCTCCTGGACCCCTCTGTCCTTCAGTAATGTGCCAACCAGTGCCCTGAAGAGGCCAAAGTCAGCCCTCTGGAAATGTAAGGTGGAGGGTTTGGAATTTTACTCTTGTTTTTAATACAAGCCGGTTTGCTCAGTTGGCAGAGGGAGGCCAACTGGTAGGTAAGTATGTGGCTTGGGAAAAGATTGTACTGGATTTTTACTTGCACAAGTAAGCCGTTGCGAGCTGCTGCACGCTTTAACCTCTGGATTTCCTAGCCATCCCCTGTGAGGAGGGAGGGAAATGGAGGTGTTACCAAAATGGGACGGGGGGAAGAGCACTCGGCAGCGATGGAAGGTGCGGCAAGAGTGGGGCTCTTCCCTCCGTCCCTCCCAGCTCCAGCACAAGCCGCGCTGATGCTCTCCCGAGGGGATGCGCTTCAGCTCTGTGGCTGCTCCTCAAGGGACGTCAGTAACGAGCCTCAGAGCCTTCAGAGCCGGCGGCGATGGCCGGGAGGGTGTCTCGTGAAAGCCGCTTCGCCTCGGCCCCGGGCCCTGTCCCGCGGCCGGGACCCG
>NW_009939081.1:22667-29374 GCF_000696875.1 Nestor notabilis | reverse complement strand
TCCTGTTATCTTTCACGTCCCTTGCCAGACTTAATTCTCTGGGCCTTAGCTTTCCTGACCTGGTCCCTAGCTTCCCGGAGAATGTTTCTGTAATCTTCCCAGGCTGCCTGTCCTCACTTCCACCTTTTATAACCTTCTTTTTTCCCTCTAAGTTTCCTCAGCAGTTCCTTATCCATCCATGGAGGTCTCCTGGCCCTCCTGTCACACTTCCTTCTAGTCGGGATGTAACACTCCTGAGCCTGTAGCAGGTGATCCTTGAATATCAACCAGCAGTCTTGGGCCCCCCTGCCCTCTAGGACTATATCCCATGGAACCTTACTAAGCAGGATCCTGAAGAGGCCAAAGTCTGCTCTCTTGAAGTCCAGGGCAGTGAGCTTGCTGCATGCTCTTCTCACTGTCCTGAGGATCAAGAACTCGACCATCTCACGGTCATGACAGCCAAGGCTGCCCTGGAGCTTCACATTTCCAACCAGTCCCTCCCTATTGGTGAGCATGAGCTCAAGCACGGCACCTCTCCTTGTTGGCTCCTCTATTACTTGCAAGAGGAATTGTCATCCATACAATTGAGGAACCTCCTGGATTGCTTGTGCCAGGCTGTACCGTCCCTCCAGCAGATATCAGGATGGTTGAGGTCCCCCATGAGGACAAGTGCCTGCGAGCATGAGGCTGCTCCTATCTGTCTGTAGAGCGCTTCACCCACAGTGTCCTCCTGGTCAAGCAGTCTGTAACAGATCCCCACAGTAATGTCCCCCATTGCTGTTCTCCCTTTGACCCTGACTCACAAGCTCTCTATTGACTCATCACCTGTCCCCAGACGGAGTTCCATACCGTCCAGCCATTCACTGGCATAAATACCTACTCCCCCTCTCCATCTCCCAGGACTGTCTTTTCTAAAGAGCCTATATCCATCCATTCCAACACTCCACTAATAGGAGACATCCCACCATGTTTCTGTGATACCAGTGACATCATATCCCTGTAGCATTGCACACATCTCTAATTCCTCTTGTTTGTTTTCCATACTACAGGTGTTTGTACAGAGGCATCTGAGCCGGGCAGTGTCTGTTGACGCTGACTCAATGGCTGGAGCAGCTGAAATATCTCTACATCGCTCCAAGCACTTCTTATAGGTGCTGGCAACTGACCAGGAGTGTTGGGATGGATCGATGCCCCCCGCCCCCAACACATCTAGTTCTGCTTCTGTTGTCCTTCATTTCTGACAACATTTTTTCACTTCTATTTATGAAAATAATCTGTGGTTTCTACTTATTTATGTTCCAGAATCCATTTTGCAGTAACAAAAAGAAACTGTAGGCTCACAGTTTTGCACATAGTTACTGGGCTGGCACACAGATTCAGGTATTTGTGCATAGAAGTTCAATACGTGCAAATCTTTAAGTGTGGTGATACATGGCTAGGACAGCATTTGTTCTTTTTCAGTTCAGTTTGCAACAAGCATAGCTCGAAGACAAGAATGGAAGGGGGATTAAAACCTACAAACTTTAAGTAGAAGTGAAGAGATATCAACATTTTATCTGTGGAACAACATGTATACTATCATCAAAAATCTCTTTTTAACAACTCAGAAACACTGTTAGGGTTTCTCATTTTTGCCTCTATGAGATCTCAGTTGTCTGCTTCACAAGTTAGTGCTCGCACATCTGAGTTATTGGAATGGACTACTATGCTGTCGTATAATTTCAGAGAGAAAATCCATAGTATAGTGATCTCACTATGGATGTAAGTTTTCTGAGAAATTTTGTTAGGTAAAAGCCTCAGTCATTCAACTTGAGCCTTAATTTTGCAGTAAAGGCCTATTATAAAAGAACTGGATAAATCTGGCAATAAACATTAACTTGGTTTAAAGAACACTTAATCTAAATTGAAATATGAAATTACTATGACAGAAAAAAAGGCCAAAACCTGAAGGCTGATCACAAGAGGACAGTTTATCAGGTAGCTTTATACACAAGATGGTGTTTGCCCCTTACTGGAAAGCCTGTGTTTCATACATAGATGCAAGCGAGTTGGGACACGAATGTTATTGCTAATACAACTAAAAAAGCGTAAAGGTAAGACAGAAGCAAGAATGCTGAATCACCCATACAGGTATTATAAACATACACTTACAGTTTTTATAAATCATAGAATCATAGAATAGTTAGGGTTGGAAAGGACCTTAAGATCAGCTAGTTCCAACCCCTCTGCCATGAGCAGGGACACCACAAACTAAACTATGTTGCCCAAGGCTCTGTCCAGCCTGGCCTTGAACACCTCCAGGATTGGAGCATTCACAACTTCCTTGGGCAGCCTATTCCACTGCCTCACCACCCTCACTGTGAAGAACTTCTTCCTTATATCTAATCTAAACTTCCCCTGTTTAAGTTTAAACCCATTACCCCTTGTCCTACCACTACAGTCCCTAACAAAGAGTCCCTCCCCAACATCCTTGTAGGCCCCCTTCAGAATATACACTCTGCACTCCTTGTTTTATGGATTGCAAGTATGCATGTTCTGCATGTACATGTAGGGCAGCTGGGCAGAGGCTTCTTGTAATTTCAAATGCAGTTAACCATGCTGACAACACAACAGCATGGTCATATCTGTATAAAGGGCTCAAATGGATGCCCTTTTCATTCCTGAAATTATGTGCACATCTTTCTAGCAGTCAAGCCTTGGATCTCCTTCTCTCTTATGAGAAACCAATGTTAAAGAACGATAAGAACAGCTTCTAAATGAATGAAAGGGAATTCCTATGCTGACAGTGGTACTGAATAATAGCCATGGCTAACACTATGTATTTTTCTTTTCTCTCTGCTCAAATCCTAAAAATAATGATAAGCCAAAAGCTCTCCTGAGAGCCATTCACAGGGATTTTATTCCTGTATTGTTATGACACCATCCCTCAATCCCAGCAAGCCAAAACTACCATCATTCCAAAGTTAATTGGATCTCATTGTGCCTGTTCTCCATCAAGGGTGAGGTTCACATATTGTTCTTATATTAAGTATTTAAAGATGGGTTCTCAGAGTGTCTATTTGCATGAAACATATATTTTCAGTGCATAAAAGGGGGTACCAAAGTTTGAACTATGCCCTAAGACTCCTCATAGAGTTCTTCATTCACAATAGGTAAATGATTTCTTAGTAGTTGAATATTAACTCACTACTTAAAATATGCATTCGCATTCTGTAAAGACTTTAATTTCCTGGCTATGAAATGGATCTTTTTTGTTTTGTCAAAGACACATCACCAATTCTAAAGCCAGAGTGGAGCAGCCATTAGCTTTTTGGAGAAGTGTTAAAAATTCGTATTTTGATTAAAGTTTTGAGTTAAAGCTTAAGAAATTCTTTGTGGGCAATTGAAATCTGTTTAAACAGGTGAGCCTGTCCTAGGAAAAGGGACATGAACAGGCTGCCATCTGAAATTGTGTTCCTTTTTGGTAGAAAGTATGTATGGGTAACTTTTTTCCACAACGATTAGAGCCTGGATGTGAGAACAATCAGTTGCAAACCACCCTTACCTTCACTACTTCTAACCTGGTATTTCACTGTCACTCTTTCACATCTGCATCCTCCTTCATGATACATACTCTGCTAAGCTAAATGAGAGCCAGACTGCATATTGCAGCCATTTCATAAAAATATTAATAAAAAAAATAAATCATTGTTTACTCTTAACTAAATTATTTGCTTTACTTACTGCATTTCAGCACACAGGAAAGATTCTCCCCTAAGATGTCTTATTCCAAGTTGCCATCACTTCCAGGTAGCTAAGAACAGAGATTCATAAACAAGCATTTCCTGAGACATTATATCACTGAGTCAGGAAAAGGCAACGCTACTGTCATCAGTTTATTCTCGGGGATCAAAGTTAAAGCACCAAACAGTAACCAGCTTAATGCTTGCATCTGTTTAGTAATCAAAGTTAACATGAAAAGCTGTTAGATTTTGTTTTACCTCAATGGCATATATATATATACACACACACACATACGTATAAATTTTCAGAAAACTATTGCCATGAAAACTGTAATTTAACTTCCCTGTGGAAAACACTCCAGTAAGTGCAAAATAAGTATATATGCTCTAGAAAAAGGTGAATTCAGCTGCTCCCTGGGAGGAACAGTAGTGAGCTACAAATCTGTCCAGAGAGAGAAATGCAAAGAAACCCTGTTTATTATGCTTTCTCTGTGTATTCTAGTCTTCCTCCCTGAGTTGGGTAAGAAAAAGAAGATAGGTTTGGCTGCCAGATATGAATGAAGAGAGATTGTACTCTGAACTGATAAAGGGGGCTTAGAAAATGGGATGTGCTCTAAACTTGTAATTGTAAACTTGTTTAGAACATAAATAAGACTTTAAAAAGAGGTGAGTAATAAAACGTTCTGTCTCTGTCCTACAAATGCAAAACAGAAGTAGAAAGATACTAAATTACTTCTGCATAGCAAATACACGACTGAGCCAGAATAGAAGCCAAGCTGAGCACTGAGGATTTAGTAACTAAAGCACGAAACCATCCTGAATTTCAGAATTTATTAACAAAAAATCTGTTCCTTCTGCCTAAACCGTGCTCAAGGTTCAATCACTGAAAGCATAAAATACCAGGAAAATTCTTTGCATTTTTCTAATTCAAGAAGAAACTCTTAATGGATTTCTTATAGATTAAAATTATGATTCAGTTTCCACCCTCATTTATCTAAGGAAATCTCTCAAGATTTCTTTTAGCTTTGCTTTACATCTTCTTTTTATATGTGCATTAATGTTATGTCTTTCATTCCATGTATTCTTTAAATCAGCTTATGCTCCCATAATTTCTGTAACTTAGTATGAAATTCAGAGGGCTAAAACCAATGAAGCAGAGTAACAGCAAAAGCAAACTTGTCTTCATGTCAGTATAATGGATAGTGTGATAAACTGGAATTCTGAGACTATATGAAAGGAATAAGAAATTTAATAAAAAATCCACCAATAAGCTGAATAAAATGCATGTAATTAGACTGTTGCCTGAGGAAAAAAAAAGATAAAAAAAATTAAAGATCAGTGTCAAACCCCAGCTACCTTACCCCAGAGAACAAGCAGGTAGTATATCTATAACCATACTTGCATTTATGTATCTATATTATTTATGTGTATCATTCAACACGACTAGGCCATGTTGTGGGCTCCAGAGACTAAATCACATTCATTCTCTGCCTGAAAACAATTATGTATATTATTGTAATACAAAGATGTTTGAACAGGTTTTTAGAATCCTATTGTGGTTTGTATTTTGAGCAGAATGACATTTAATATTAGCATCAAAATGTATCAGCCACCTTATTGTTATCTATTTTTAAAAGATACAGCTTCTAGGTCATCAGAACAGGAACTAACTACTGAATATAAATTTTTCAGACTCAGCTCTATCACAAGCTTCTCACACTCATAATAACCTCAATTCTCACGCAGTTCTTTTTTCAGACTTGCAACCATGACAGGTACATATCAGGACAAAGATATTCATCACAAAAGAGGATTTGATACTGGTCTAAACCAACATTAAGGCATGGAAACCATAGGAGTAATAGCAGTGGCACCACAGGTCTGGCCTGTATTCATTGTCAAACAGCACAGAAGGACTGCAGTGCCAGGGGAGCCTAAAGGCAGTACCTTCACATGGTGTAATACAACATCATATTGATACACCGTGGACTTCCCCACAGCTTTAGCACAGGGCTACAATCATGCAGGTGGATAATTCTATACTTGTGTAACCTTATGGATGTTTGTGGTCATACCAGAGTCACCATTGCTATTCTTATGCTCAGAGAAAGTTTGGGATATAGCTAGATTTTGCCAAGTCTCCAGAGTCAATCATATGCAGTGTGATAAATCTTGCCTGCAGTGTCTGTGCCTGGATATGAGCTAGTCATCCTAAACCCTTTAAATAAGGACAAATGGGCACTGCTGGAGTGTGATTCAGATGGTCTGCTTGAGAAGTATACATCTGGTCAGAGGAATTGGTTTCAGTTGAGCAGAATTTAGAACAGGAAGAAATCTGTTTCTGAACTCAGCCCACATTATTCCTGGAAACGACGGCTTTGTTCGGAAGTCATCTGTTCCTGTTTCAACCTGAATTCTTGCAGGCCATAAATGGAAATAAAAAACCCTTCTTAACTGAAAATCTAGAGATTTTTCAGCTCCACAACAGCAATGTCCCTCTCTCCATTTCTGATAGAAGACACAAAATCCCCTTGTACTATTCATCCTTTTCCCCTTTACAAGCTGCAATGCATCGTTAAGTTATTTCTTACCCATGCCCAGGCAATTCCTTGCACAACCAGCCTCAGACCCTCTCTTTCATAGATGTCCCAGAACTTTTTTCTTCTAGGAATGCTTTAGATGGTCTCTTCTTCTCTCAGAAAACCCTGCCCATGACACACTGCAGAAGCACACAAGGAACACAGTTTGAGCCAGGACTGAGTGCAAATAAAGAGGTGTCCTCACTCCCAGACTGGTGACAGACTTACAGAGCATGCATTTACCTGGCAGAAAGTGCAGAGGTATTTGTGAGAGCGATGTGCAACTACTGCCACTAGTAATGTGCATTTGCAGGAAGTGTCTGGTGTGACGAAAATAAGGATTTGAAATGCCAGATTTAATCCTCTGGGAGGGAGAGGCAGACTATCAGCTTCTCATTTCAAAAACAAAAAGGTGAGTAGAACTCCC
>NW_009939081.1:6638-22636 GCF_000696875.1 Nestor notabilis | reverse complement strand
GAGGAGATGCTTGTGGCAGGATCCCTCCCGTGGTCTCACTGCTGGCTTACATGAGGCAGTAATTTTCACTGGAAACTAATCTTTATTGTGTCAGAGTCTCGGTGTCAATTTTATCTGTTTCTTGCTGTCATTGCTATTTTCCCCAGCAGCAGTGCCACTAGCCCTGCTATTAGCCACCATTGGGCTTTACCTCAGAAAAACCCAATGCCTTTTTCCTCAGAAAGTTAGAGAAAGGGGCAGCATTAATAACAGTAAAATTATGTTAAAGGCGCTGCTGCTGAAGGCTAAAAGAGGTTAACTGGGCAAAGCTATGTTGGCCTGACCCAGGCAGGATCCCAATAGCAGGCTTAGAGTTCACTAATTTATATTCACATCCTAACCTGAGCTTTGCAACTGGAGCCCATTTCCAAAGACCTGTCTAAATAGGGGCAATCAGGAAAATGAACCTGACTTAACTAAAAGTGTGACTTGAAAGTGGATTAGCTGACATGCATTTGTGAACACTTCTAGGAAGAATAAAAGTGGGCTTATTTCTATTTATTTAATTTCACTTTTTGCCAGGAACTAATTAAAATTAATTTATCTATATTCTCAGAAAGGATATTAGCTGTTGAATTTAATGCAATTTAATGGAATCACTTTAAAAGCTGAGTCATATTAACGTTGGGTTATTCCTTGTAAATGAGATCTATTTTTAAAACTCTTACCAGAAATTCAAACTTTCCAATAACTTTCTTGGGTCCTTCTTCTGCAGCAATCACAGTTGGTACCTTATACATAGTTCTCTTGAAGGCCACAGCAGTGGGAAACCTTTTTTGTTAAATGCTAACTGTAAAAATAGAGGCTGGAGAAATTAAATAATTGGATGGAATAAAAGAATGAGTGGTTCTTGTGGCAGTTTAATTCTATTCCATCATAATGTTATTCTCTGAACCCCAGGAAATTAGGATGCATACTTCTTGCTGTACCTTGCAGTAAACATTGCTTGGTGTGGACAAACTTGTAGACACAAACCACTACCAACAGAAAGACCACAAGGAACTGTGGTTGCATTAATCACCTGTAATGATAATCCCAAAAGAAATCAAGCATGAGCACAGGCATCCATCCTTTTAACAAATAGGAATGTCCTTACTTTGAAAGCCAAAAGATCTCTGTTCTTTCATTTATTCTCCTTCTAGTTAGCTTAAAATACATCATTCCCCTTTTGTACTTGAGTTTCTCCCTATACGCAGAGGTGGACATGTTCCTATCTTACTGAGCCATTTAGCAGGAGACCTCTGAATGGCAAATGCTGTTTAATAAGCTACAGTTGCAGTAGTTACAATGCAGTAATTTTCTACAATAAATATTTGAATATACAAAAAAAGTCATATGCATCAAAAATTTCCATATTTTCAATACAAGTATACTATCAACAATTTTTTTTTTTTTTTAGAGATAATATCAAAGGAATTGCCCACTAAAAGAGGAAAAATACTCACCCACGTCAATGTAAGTTAGAATAATAATTTTTTAAGTCATGTTCATCTTTAATCTCTTTAGGAGCTTCTACCAGGATGAAGAAGGCAGACTACTGTTTTCCTCCCACTCCCCCCATTTTTTTTCCCTATTAAAAAATCTTTTGGTTTCATCATAATCAACACAATATATGTACAATCATGAAAAATAGCCTGCAGCTCTGCTGGATGAAGCATATCAGCTTGTTCTCCAATTTTAAAAAATTCTGTTTTACGGCTATCACAATTACAATGAAGAAGCAGAGTTGCAAAGAGAAGCTGTATCAGAAACATTCATAACTCTGTCTTGACAAAAAGACTAAATGATGACAAACAAGGTCCTTATCAAATCATTTAAAAAAAAAAGTAATAAAAAGCTATGATTCACCAGGGAAGAACTCAGATTATGTTGTTATGTATGTTGTTTGGGAAAGTAAATTGACATGTGGAGAAAAAAACATAATCTCTGATATATCAGAAAATCTGGAATTCTTTCATGGTGTAGAAGTTGATGCTTGTCCCCGCAAAAATAAAACGTAAGTAAATATAGCAACAAAGTCCTGACCTTTCGTCCATATTGAAGTCCTCTGACTTGTAAATTTCCTGCTCTAGTGTCATTCTGTGAAAGTTTGGATTAATGATGCAAAGAATATTTGCCTTGATAATAAAGTGTTTTCAGATTCTCTGCCTCTGTTTTCAATGGCTCATTATCCTTATTTATAGTATGTAAAGTCTGTAACTTGACAAGACTCAGTAACACTTTACATTTTACAAGTCTGGAGACAAAGGATCCTTGTTGTCTTCTACATGTTTAATACTGTCAAATCATTAAAGCTCTTCCAACAGTATCCCTCCTTGCCAGATTTGAGACCTTATTAAGATTTACAGGAGAAGTTTGAGATTGGTGAACAGCAGTAGAAGCATATTTCCCAACTGAATTTGCACCAGACAGCTAGCTCCCAGTCTTCAAAGTTAGTCTTATTTTGCTGAAATTGCTGTTTCTTAGGGCTCATAAATAATCATAAATAACAGTGACAAAAATGAGCTGAGAATAACAAGAAAAACTAGAAAGGAATCAAACTGAAAAGTGCACTGGCCTAATTCAAACCTCACTGAAGTCAAAAGGATGTATAGGTCGAGTTCTTCAAACTCTGTACCCAGCTATAGGAACAGAACATGTGTGAGAGGCTTTGAAGCCCACTGGTTGTGTGGAACTCACAGATGTTGAAAAATACTCAGTCTTCATTCTCATTCTTTATCTCTTATTTATCCGCTCGTGCCATGTGGATGTCAAAAACAGCCCCAAACCTCTGCAAATGTAGACATCTATAATCTCCCCTCTAACAGAGGATTACTCATACAGAACTCAAGATACAGTAGAAAAGTAATTCAAGTAATAATGACTATAGAAAAAGATGCTGCGGAGGGGGAGAATCAACACCCACCTCCCCCTGCAACAGTGCATTGTTCTTCTTCCTTGATATCCTTGGAGAAGAAAAAATTAAGGCTGTAAGTTACTAAGATTGTTCACAGAAAACATAGTGGGAAGTAGTTAGATAGGTAGGACAGCGATGTAACTGGCAGACCTGGGAGAAGATGCAGATCTCCATCATGAAAGATGGGGTAGGACAGAGTAATAGTTGTAGGTAAGGTCACGTATTTAAAAGTTGATGCCCGTGGTAAAAGGGGATGTAACCGTTGAATGTCAGCATGTGAGATCATGCAAAGGAGAAACTGGAAATGAATCCTAGCAAATACAGCTGGACCCTGTGTGCATATGTGTGTGTGATAATTTTGAATTTCAGTTCTGTCCTTCATTGTGCTTATACCTTCTACAACCTCGGTATCTACGTGCATTTATGCAGACAGTAAGACACTGACTCCTGCTCTCTGATTACAGTTTTACACACAGATATTCATCAAACATTTTGTAGTTTATTTAGATCATATTTCTCCAAATTGTATGTAGACTGGCATGCCAAAAAAAAGCCTCAGTGATGTTGAAACAGAATATGTCCGCTGATTCTATTTCCCATATAGAAAGGACTGAAACTATGTGAAAAACATGGAGAGAAATTTGTGGCAGGTACATATATCACCAGAAGAAGAAATGCAAGTCTCACTGTGAAGCACAAAGAAATTGACCTTTCAAGACAGCGTTTGATAATTTTAAGATACACTGGAAATTCATTTCACTCGGCTGCAAGATTTTAGTCTGGATTGTTTCATCTTATAATGAACTTGGCTGCAATGTATCTTCCTAATATATTTGTTTTAATGGCAAAAGTACCACTCCTTCATTCCCAGGTACCATGCACCTCTTTAATTCCCTTGCATTTCTATTAAAAAACAAAGGCCCTGAACCTTAGCAGGTGGTAGAGAAAGCCACCAGGGCAGCAGATGATTAAAGTCCACTGGAAAGCATCTGTTCCTCTACCTGCCCCTCTAAGGGCTCAACCTTGGGCTCTGCCACTTAGCCAGCTACTTATTTTTTTATGATGTTAAATTCCTGCTTAGAGGCCTTACTATCAGTCCCTCTTTTACCTTCCCTCCTATCCCCAGAACCATGAAGAAATCTGCTGCCCCTTCACCTTCACTCTCTTTCTTGCAAGTGTCAGCTTTGTCAATCACAGAGAGATGATCCAGCTCATGAAAATGTGTCACAGCAACCAGAGTTTCTGCTCTGACCTTCAGTTCTGCCCTCTGCTGTGACAAACAAGTTTCATTAGCCACTCAGAGAAATCTGTTTATTTCCAGCAAAAGACAACTTCTTGCTTCCTAGGAGAAAGAAAAAAAAAATTACCTCTAGCTGAGGAAACAATAATTTCCTGAATTCACTTTACTTTCTGTCCAGGCCCAGTTACAACTTCTTTATGTACCAGAGAAAATCTATATGAATCATTAAAATTGGTGCAGAAAATCAATCCTTCAATTAGTTTTCATCTCTTGTTTGCTGGGGGTGGAAGTTTTCATACAGGGAATGTACAGTGCAGAGTTGGTTACAGCCAGTAACAAAGAAATGGATCTTCAAATAAAAAAGGTAGTATCTTTTTTGCGATACACTTCTGGATGATCCTGTTTGCTATCCTTGAGCACTCAAATGATATCTGTGTATTTTGTAAATATCCTTACATATGATCACGTGTCCAAAATTCTGCTGAAAACTGCATGAGTTAGAAGACAATGGATGTGGGTGGCTATTCTACAGCACTGTAGGATGAAAGTTTCAAAGTGTGCAAATGGTCCAACAGCTGAAGGGCTAGACCAATCCCCAAAATAGACATAGTGCCCAGACCAGAGTTTGAATGGACTAGAGGCATTTGAGAATCTATCTGAAGACTTAAACAGTTTGAGACAACAGTACTTGTCATCTGACTTTAACCTGAAAGTTTCCCTTGAAGCAATCAGTTGCACTCTGCACATATCCTATACTGAACATCCCGGAGCTTTTATGCCAACATCAATTGTTGCAAAATACAGAAAAAAGGAACAACATTCTCTTAATAGGAATGGGGAAATATAGATAGATAAGTCAATACTTCCCTTCTTTTTGATTAGTGTCTCTTTCTTAGTGAGCTCTCAGCCTCCAAAACTGTCCTGTGCACAGTGTTTCTGTCAATTCCAGTAACTTTAGAGCAAAATTCTGTATTCTCCATATAGAAAATACATTTACTAGTCACTCTTGTATACACCTCCTCTATGGAAGACTTACTGAATTACAGTATAAAAAATGAGTAATTCAGAGATAACCACTGCACGTCATGGTTACAAAATCCATAATCACCTCATAAAACTTTTTTTCTGAATAACAGCATATAGCCTTCTTTTGAATTTACTTGGCTAAAACACGTTTTAAAGAAATGTATAAATATCTATCGAGCACCCCCAGACTTCTGTTTCATTGCTTCTGAATCCCAACACCTAATCTTGTTTGTATGTCATGTGCTACATTACAAGGAAATGAAATGCAATTCAGTAAATTATACATTTCAAGTTGTGGCCATTTCAGTAGATAAAAGAAGGGTCTTTTATCTTCTATTTGTTCTAAATCCCACTAGGATGTTGGTTTTATATTTAGTCTTAGCATGGGCTTTGCTGTGAATCTTCAAGAAGGCTCCTCAAGTAGAGTTATAATGAGCAGAGCTGTCTCTAACAAAAGTAATGTCTGACTCTTAACATAAACACTATTTATTGCACTTCTAGTGGCAGCAGCACTGCATCTAATCCTGGCAACTGAGTCTTTGGTAACTAGTAGTAGTGAACTTAACATTTTACTCTTGCTTTTAACAATTATCTAATCAGACCACTCCAGAAAAGGGATTATTGTTAAACCAGGAAACAACAGCCTGAAATGTGTGAACAGTTGGAACCCAACAAGTAATGCTAGAGCACATCACCTTGTAGTTTAGACTACTTATCAGAATATTAACACAGAGGATTTCTTTTTAATCTGTTTATTTTAAGACTCCAGCATTATTAGAAGTTGTTTGATCCACCAGTTAGTACTAGTCAGTGCGAGAGACACTGGGAGGATAGTGTTTCATACGGGTGTACCATAGCCCTTGTCTTTGGCCCCTAACTCACAGTGTACATAGATCCGTATTTTCATGCTGCTAATTGTTGATGCCAGGCACTTAATCCTGTGCTTAGGTACTTCTACTAGCTCTGGTCTGATGTTCAGAAGTGCAGAAATTTCTTTGGAATCTATCACCCCCTCTTGAAACCAGACTACTTGAAATGAAATGGGGTGGCGGGGTGGGGGAAAGATCCAGTGTGTAATATATGCACCCAGATTTGGAAACTGTTTCGTTTTCCAGAAGAAGGGGTACCATTTACATTCTGAATGGATCCCATTTCAGATAAACAATTCCTGGCCAGTGCTTAGCTTCTTGAAATACCTTACTGAGACATTTAACATTAATAAAAATGATTGGTCTTAATAAAAATTATTTGGCTCTGAGAATTGATCCTTAATTATTTAAGCAATTATATCCTCACACATAACTGCACATATGTTTAAAAAAAAAGGGGGGGCTATATTAACTTTAAAAATATTGCTATCTACTTTCCCTCATCCATTTGACCTTGAAATTAAAGGCTTTTCTTTTTTCTGGCTTTACTCACCTGTTGTATTTCAGAGCAGCAATATTACTGGAGTCAACAGAAGAATTGATATGGGTAAGTGCTACTCAAGATGAGTAAGACTTGCACTATCAAGATCTAAAACTGTTTGCTTACCAACAGCCTATGGACAAAAAGATAATGGCGTACATGGAAAGGTGGACTAGGTTTGATATGAGAACTATATACGCTTCCTCTGACGAAAATGTTATTCTAATCTACTTGTAGAATATAAATTGCTGGCAGCAAGAAGTTTTTGGTGGCTAAATTCCTGTTTGCTGCATTTTAAAGAGACCATGGTTGGGAGAAAAGGGAAAATGTTTCTTTAGAAAAGTATGGTATGTTCTCAGAAAACAGTAGCTCAAAATTAATTATTCTTGCAAAGTTCACACCTGTAGTCTATTAATAATTAGTACTAAAGCTATTTAATGCCTAAGAGAGGAAAGTAATTTCTACTTTTAAACATTAGCTGTCCCTATCCTAAACCAGACATTTCTGACTAAGCCTAAACAAAAGGATTATATTGTATACATTAAACAAAGAATACTTAAACATATATCTGATTCTTCACTAGGAACACTGCAAGTGGACTAGAAAATTAAGCTTTTCATATCTGCTTCCCAGTGCAAGCTATGTAAAACAGAATAATAAATGATTGTCACTTCATTTTAGAACATAAAATTAATCTTAGAAAACAGAAAAGTCATGAACAATATTGCAGCAGTATTTCATGGTTCACTGGTTATTATCACTTGCCAACATTAAGGTCACAAAAGAACATTTCTCATTTGTTGCCTAGAGTATCTGTGACTATATTCTTATTGTCAAACCTAACCTTTCAGAGAACCACAGAGGGGAAAAAAAGAGACGAAAAGAAAACTATTTAGACATGCGCTTTCTTTTGCTGCAGTAAGTGTAAAAAATAATATTAAAATTAAAAGCCTGAAGCTGCTGGATATAGAGCAGGTCGCGAACTTTAAATATTTAGTCCCTGATGAGAGTTAATTAACAAATAAATTAGCAGCAACACCAGAATGATTCCCTGGAGTCCAAAACCACAACTGCCCACACCATCACCGGTATCCAAATCTTCACATAATGTAAAGTTTTGTTAAAATAGGCAATGTAGGGAATAATTAACTGTTTGGGGTAACAAAACTGATTATTTCTTGGTCAGTAATTTGAAAGTGACCATGGCTATTGGTGCATACAAACAATAAATATGATCTTTCTGGTTCATCCAGTTCATTCAAGAAACTTCTTTAAAAGAAGGGTTGTCTATGGTTGTGCAGTCCATACGTCCACCAGTTATGAAGAATTCTGTCCTTCTGTGCCTCTTGGCTGAGGGACCAAAACAAATCTGTTTTCTCAATCTTATGCCTAATAAAAAAGTACTCACATCATTCACTCATTAGTGACATTTATCACTAATCAGTCATTTTAGGGTTTGAGGAGGATACTCAGCACGGTGAAGAACCTGTAAGAACTACTGCTTTATTCCTACTTGTACATGTTCTGGAAAGACAATTTCAGATTCCCTAGAAGGTTCTCAGATGAAGACGTGATTAACAGCAACAGGATGCTCCGAGTCTTGCAAGGCCTACAAACTACACAGGTTATGTAATACAAACTGAAAAAGAGACAACTGTTTGAGAATGGTCTCAGCTCATGCTAACTCTCAAAATAAGTCCACAAAGTATTTGGTAGAGTGCTATGTAGCACAGGCTTCCAGCATGTCTGAAACATTTCCAGCTATTTAACAGCATGCACAATTGAACTGCAGTGCCTGGGAAGATCAGTAGCATTCTTTCCTTCACTATTACAGCATTTCACTAATACAGTCATAGCCAGTGTCCTACAGACTTTCAGTGGAGTCCTTTACAAAATCTTTCAAGAGTTTAGTCAAAAAAAAAAAAAAAAAAATCCAAAACAAAACCAACCCACTCTGTCTCTCAATGGAAGTTACATCAAACAGAATTAGTGAACAAATCATTCATGTTCTGTACATTTAAGAAGTAACTCTTCAAATATTAAAAGGTCAGATTTGAATTTGTGATACTGGAACATTAAGCATTTGGAAGACTAAAGCATCTATATCCCCACTGATGTGTGGGTGATTTATAAACATCATTTCCACTAACATCAATGGAAATTGCCCAAGTCAACCCCCTAGAGCACCATATCAAGGGCAAACTCCTGTATTTGATTTTGTTAGTAATACAAATACCAGCTGTGGATAGACCAGTCCACAGATTATACTACAGATTGAGGAATGGAAAAAAAACCACACAACCCCCTCCCCCTCCAACAACCCCAAAAACCAATGGACTCCCTACTTTGATTTTATTTTATTTTTAGTAAGATACAGTATGTTCCAATCCTGACTGAGACTCAGTACTGGAAGGGCAAGGTAAAATAAAAAATTAGGCTTGTTCCCGTTAGCTCTTTTTTATTGTGGGTTCATGACCTCTTTCCCCCTGACTAGCCTCACTCTAAAATAAAGTGACTGGCTTGGATATAAAAATGATTGTGTTTTGACAGCTTTCCTGCTCTGCTTTTTCAACCTGAGCATAATGGGCAAACAGCAGTGAGTTGGCAAAGTGTTTCAATTAAGTATACAGCGAGCTTTTTTGCCAGTCTCTAGCAAGCAGTCTTGCCTGGAACCCCCAAGTGTTCTCCTTGGCTAGAAATTGATTTTGAAAGCTAATTAATTCTTGCATTAAGCCAAATTTTAGAACATCTTTTTTTTGATATATTATTGCTGATGCATAGCAAGTATTCAGGAAGGCCACATTATCAGCACTGATAGCTTCTTGTATTTTTTACATTATGGTTCTTAGATTGAGCGACCCCCAAGCACTTTATAATTATTAACCTAAAGTGGCCACCATCACTGAGAGGAAGCACAATGGCTGGATGAACACTAAAGATGCATATCTCACTGTTTTCCACACTCTTCATGTTATGTATTTTAAGTAACATTCAGTTTTGGGAAATGCAAATAAATGAATAAATACATTTATAGTGCATTATGAATAAAAATCCCTCAAATCCAAGTGAATGAAGCATTACTTATAGGATGACATCCTCCTGTAGCTACCTGGAAGTCTCTGCAGCTGAGCAGAAGAGGAATAAACATTTTCCCATATTCAGCAGAGAAAGAATATAAATTCATACTTGACCTAGAATGGTTACGAAAGTTTTTCCCAAACATGCCATTAAAAAAATTAGAACAATGATTGATTTTTTTAATAAATAAAACAGAGGTCAGAGTAACTTCTTTCACTGTTGTATTTCAGTTGTGCATAAGACTGGCTCTGCTGTGAACCCTAAGCTGAGGACATATTTACTGACAGGTCCATTAAGGTTCATGAAGGTTTCCACAGATTAGGACTGAGATCTGAGCCACTTCCAGGTGCCAGAGAAGGATACAGAAGCATTTTGAACAAAACAGGTAAAATACAAGAGTGTTTGTTCATTTCTGCACAAAAAGATTTTTACCAGCATCACTTACGTTTTGCTTTGATATTTTGGGTTTCTTTCAACTGAAAAAAAAAGTCAGTGTCTTATCTCTCCCAGACTGAAAGGGAAACAAAGTCCTTAAGTGCAAAACCACGAAGTTTCACATAAACCTAATTGAAATTATCTAAAACCATTCACAATGAGATGATTAACTGATAAATGATCAGCTACAGAGAACTTGGTAAGTGCCAAAGAACTTGATGCAAAACATTTAGGGGCAGTAAGAGTTTGTTCTGCATTTGGCTAGTATTATACCAGCAATGGTAAGGAAAGATTTTTCCTTCCTAATTACATCTAGCAAGAAAGTGCGTCTGTTTCTTTTGCGAACCAATTATAGAATCATTCATATTCTTACAAAGAATTATGTCATAGAATCATAGAATAGTTAGGGTTGGAAAGGACCGTAAGAGCATCTAGTTCCAACCCCCCTGCCATGAGCAGGGACACCACACACTAACCCATGTCGCCCAAGGCTCTGTCCAATCTGGCCTTGAACACCACCAGGGTTGAAGCATTCACAACTTCCTTGGGCAACCCATTCCAGTGCCTCACCACCCTCACTGTGAAGAACTTCTTCCTTATATCTAATCTAAACTTCCCCTGTTTAAGTTTAAACCCATTACCCCTTGTCCTACCACTATGGTCCCTAATGAAGAGTCCCTCCCCAGCATCCTTGTAGGCCCCCTTCAGATACTGGAAGGCTGCTATGAGGTCTCCATGCAGCCTTCTCTTCTCCAGGCTGAATAGCCCCAACTTTCTCAGTCTGTCTTCATACGGGAGGTGCTCCAGTCCTCTTATCATCCTCGTGGTCCTCCTCTGGACTTGCTCCAACAGCTCCATGTCCTTTTTATGTTGAGGACACAAGAACTGTACATAATACTCCAAGTGAGGTCTCACAAGAGCAGAGTAGAGAGGCAGGATCACCTCCTTTGACCTGCTGGTCATGCTTCTTTTGATACAGCCCAGGATACGGTTGGCTTTCTGGGCTGCAAGTGCACACGGCCCACTCATGTCAAGTTTCTCGTCAACCACCACCCCAAAGTCCTTCTCCACAGGGCTGCTTTGAATCTCTTCTCCACCCAGCCTGTACCTGTGCCTGGGGTTGTGCTGACCCAGGTGTAGCACCTTGCACTTGTCTTGGTTAAACTTCATGAGGTTGGCATCAGCCCACCTCACAAGCGTGTCCAGGTCCCTCTGGATGGCATCCCTTCCCTCCAGCGTATCAACTGAGCCATACAGCTTGGTGTTGTCGGCAAACTTGCTGAGGGCGCACTCAATTCCATTTTCCATGTCACCAACCTGTGAACAACACAGGTCCCAACACTGATCCCTGAGGGACACCACTCGTTACTGGTCTCCAGGTAGACATTGAACCGTTGACCACAACTCTTTGTCTGTGGCCATCCAGCCAGTTCTTTATCCACTGAGTGGTCCATCCATCAGATTGATGTCTCTCCAATTTAGAGACAAGGAGGTCGTGTGGGACAGTGTCGAATGCTTTGCATTATGTCAGTAATGCACATTTCCTGACAAGAAAATACTAAGAAAATAAAAAGGTTTCTATAAAGAATCCAAAGAGGAAAACTGAAAAAATTTGAGTCAATCACACAAAATGTTGTCTAAAATATTGTAACTAAGCCATGTAGGTAAGCTCTGGAAGGGTGATAATTATTACTATCTGTTCTCCTTCCATTCGTAGGCCATCCCCTACAAGATGCTGAAATCCACATGGACACCAACCCTACTCACTGAATACATTTCATTAAAACATTTATAAAAAGACTTCCCGTGGACCACATAAGATTAATAAACAAGTCTCATGCAGCTAAAAAGTCAAACAGAGGCTGTTCAACTGACCAGGAAGCAATGATTAAAGAAGGTAAGGGATTTTGCCCTAGAGATGAGACAGTCTTTTGTCTCTTCACAAATAAATGGAGTTACAATTCTACAGGTTCACATTAAATTATTAATGCTGGCTTGTAGCAGCAATTTATAAAGTAGATGAAAAAAAAAGGGGGGGAGGGCGGCAAAAATTTCATTTATGGCTTGAAGCATTGTCTCCCACTGTGAATTTATACCATCTTAATCCACAACCTGCCATGTGTTCTCCCATCAAAGACCCATATATTTACCCACTCCTTGGCACTGCCTTTGCTGGGGTCACTGCTGTGGCAGGCCAGGTGGAGCCCTGGGATCTGCTAAACTGTGAGCAAATGATTTGGAGATTATTTTCTTTTCCAGTGATTTCAAGGGATGTAATCAGTTCCTGTTTGGGCAGTGGCGGACTGCCCATGCCCTTGTCTTTCCTTATGGAAGGCATAGGGGTGGGATAGTCTAAACTCCCCGATGGCCATGCCCAGCTGAGGCAGCCCTCTGAGAGTACAGGCTCTGAATTGGTGGAAGTAGGACCCTGCTCTCCTCTCAGGAAGGAGACCTATGGTTTTGAGTAAGTAGAATGTTTTGAATAGTAATGCAGTTTTATCATAATGCCGTTGAAACTGGCTGTCCGGCAAGACAGAAAGAGACATAATTCTACAGCCAGTCAATACTAATGAC
Organism: Nestor notabilis; assembly: GCF_000696875.1. Lineage (NCBI taxonomy): Eukaryota > Metazoa > Chordata > Aves > Psittaciformes > Psittacidae > Nestor > Nestor notabilis. Next base: position 9,938 of record NW_009939081.1, on the reverse strand, counting down.
ATCCATACTGACTTTGCTATGGTTTTCTGTGGAATCTGGGCTCTCCACCCTGACCCAGCAATGACATGGAGGAAAGCTTTGCCAATTTTTTATTGTTTCATCCCACACTCCTCTTACCACTCATACCCCTTCTTGCAACATTGGCACCACTTGAGCAGCAGTAGGAGGGAGTTAGTCAATGAGGTCTGACTTGGAATTGGTGAATATTTCATGCCCTTCATCTGTTGCCTACTGAGAGGACAGGACTGTATCTGTGTCCTCCTGGTGAATAAACTCATAGTCCTCAAGACCATCTTGTGTGGTATAAGACTGGGCATTCTCTCTTCCTGTGCTCCAGCTGTACCCAAAGTTGGCTTGCTATAGTCTATATTTTACATATATATATTTTTTTCTCCTATATATGTACACAAAACCATTAAGCATATATATCTACTCCCTTTTTCCATCAGAAATGTTTGACAGATAGAAATGAGACATTGGTTGCGTAGATCAGTTCTCCAATAGGATGAAATGAACATTATCTTTCTTATACCCTTGGGTACTATCTCTTGCTCACATGCCCAGCATCAAACATTTCCAGATTGTTTCAGTAAGGAATTTCCATTAGGTAAGGTTGGTTAGGACCTAACAGTATAGGATACATGTGCTCTGTAAGCTCATCTAGCTGTATTTTATCCAATTGATTCCCTGCCATTGCAATGGCCTCTGGCATTGTTGGTATTTCAGTTTCACTTGATCTTTACCTAAGGTACATCCATATTTATATCTATTAAGAATTTAGTGCCTTAGCTTATAACTGAGGTTACTGAGTTCAATATAGGGACATATTTCATGTCCTGTCCCTTACAGCTCTAAATTCCTTGTGAGATATAATGAAATACTTCCATAACCTGAAATACTATGTACTTTCTAAAGTGAAACCATTCTACAGTTCATGTTTTGCCAGTGAAGATAGGAATTCATCCAACAGGAATATTTTTCCCAAATGTAGAATTCAGAAGATAACACAGAGTGCACTTATTTATTTCCACTGCTGCTTTCATACATTTCTCATACTCTTTCTGCATCATTTACTTCACTTGTTCTTTTCTGCTCAATATACTAAACTAAGGGCAAAATCACGTTATTAGTCATCTGTTTGTAACAGTGGAAACAACATAATGAAAGGACACCCTTTCATTAATGTCTTTTCTGTCCATGTCTATTGCTCTGCTAATAATGTGGGAAACTCAACAAAGGTCGAAATTCATCCTGACCCTACAGCTATTGTGTTGGCTTCAGACTCTATTATTCTAGAAAGAGAAGGGGAGAGGCTGTTTGAAAGTGCTGAATTTCTATCACATAATTTTCCTGTTCCTCCAGTTATTCTCAAAGTTTTTGAAAGTATTGCTCTACAGTTAGATATGCTTTGGACTGCATTTCTGAACAGCTTGCAGAGACTACCATATAACCTAATGAATGTTCTACTTGAAGGATTGGCCCCATTAATTGGCACTGTGATATCCTCCTGATCTCTTCCTTCCTGCTTCCTAAGTGTCAACATTTAAAACTCAAGATTTGTCTGCTGATATTTTTAAAGAGATAAATAATTTAATTCACAAGTCTGTGAAGTACCTATTCAATCATAAATGTGATTACAGCAGAGCTGCTCTCTGTAGAGGGAGTACGGAAAAGCTGAAAACCTACTCACCAGTCTGTTTCTCAGTTATGGTGAGCAAAAGGCTGAGTATTGTAATGCAGGACTATAGAGAAACCTGAGCTACCTTGGGTGTTAACTTCAATATGAACAGGGTTACTTCTTCAGCTTTTCCACCAACATCCCAGATTGAATTTCTCACTGACACAGTCGCACACCCTCCAGTTCTTGCTCAGAGAATTGTGCAAAAAAAAAAAGCTTTGCATTTTTAACATTATTCTGGCATAGGCAGGAATGAACAAATCCACAGTAAACGCGTCCAGTCCACCAGAGTTCGTTATTCCATGTATGGATAAAATGAGAGTTTGTATTTCTAAGGACAGGTCTAACAGCACAGGAGAAAAACAATTTCTGATAGTTTCCAGACACAAGCCAGGGCTCATGTGAAGCTGTCAGTAGTTCTTAGGCTGGTAATATTTACTGGATTTGTAGGTATTTTCTGGAAAAGTTATGACTTGCTATTTTATTTAATTTTTAAGATTTTTTTTTTTAAACCTCACTTATTAAATTTCTTAAAGCAATTCGTGTTTCAGTCATTTATATAATTCATTTTTAATTTTCCAAAAGGAATTCTGTCAAGAAAATACAGCCATATACAATTTTTGCTCCTCCTCTCCTCCTGCTCATTCCGATTCTTAAATTCTCATCACAACAGAGCAATAGACCTCTCTTACACCAGGACACTATTTAAATAAGGATTACAGCTTTAAAAAAAAAAAAAAAATCAATGCATAAAATATATTACCATTCCCTATTTATAAAAAAAACAAACAGCAAAACAAAAAACCAAAAACAAAACAAAAACCCAAAACCAAATCAAAAACCAAACAACGTAGGTTTTAAACTACTGAAGAAGAAAAAGCTCTGTATAAAACTCAGGTGAAAAGAAAAAAAAAAAGAATAAAAATTGTTCATAGCACAGTGTCAAAAGTATAAAGAAATAGCAATAGGAATGGCAGGGTCTTAACCCAGGAATGAACTGTGCTTGATCAATCTCCCACCATCTTGCAACTTTTCTTCTTTCTTGATACGTTCTTATGACCTAAAGAGATCTCAGAAATATAGATTCTTTTCAACTTCACCACTGCCCCAAAAGAAATGTAATGGTGGAAAAAGATGGGGCATCTTATCAGAGCATGTCAGCCTGAAAAATATAAAGGAAAAAGTTCACTAGAATTTGTGGCCAAGGGAAAAAAAAAAATAAAAAAATACAAAAAACCTTGAAAAAGAAGCAACTTTCTGCTTGCGACCATGTGTTTCAAATATCTCCAAAATAAAAATCAACAGAGAAGATGGCTTGTCATGATATCCCAGGAAAAAAAGTATTTTTCAGGCAATTGAGGTAACATAAAATCAAAGATACGTTTATGAAAGGCAAAAAGAACTATCTGACCAAAAGCACTGGTGTTTGAAGGTGTATGAAGCATTTTATTTTTCAAAATCACAACAGCATTTTCTCTTTATCTACATATACACAATCAAAAGGGATTAAACTGTGTTTGTCAGACTCGTGCATTTACCCCGCTGAAATCCAGAAGGAAAGCAGATGCCACATGAACCTCAGCCTTAATGAATTCTACAGTTATTAGCTAGGTTTAATTCAC
>NW_009939081.1:0-6607 GCF_000696875.1 Nestor notabilis | reverse complement strand
CTTTCCCTAATGTAGTTAAAATTAATTATTCTATCAGCTATTCAAAAAATTACAGCAGATTACTGTGCTGCAAGAAATATATTTCAATTTACAATATTCTAGCCCAGGAATGACATTGAATATGGTTATGTCATTTTGCCCATTTAATACACAACATAAGGTGCAACATGCACTCTTACCAGATGTCCGTAATAATTCAGTCTCCCCACCTTTGACATGGTCCTGAATAAGAGGATTTAACTCTAAATGTAAATGTTGTTTTTAACATGGACGTCACAGTTATGGATTGAGCAGTCTGAAGATCCTTTTACATCTTTCAGGAGCACATGTCAGAGCCAACTGACAGCTAATCTTACACACTGGTCCCATCAATCTCAAAGGACAGTCTCAACCAGTAATAAAAACAATGAAATAACTATGCTAGAAACTTGAAAAATGTATTATTCAGAGAACTTCAAAAATCTCACTTTTAAATCATTACATACATAACCCCCCAAAAAAAAACATCAAACATATTTTCATAAGATGCGTACTATGCAAAGTGAAAAACAACAGGAATCAAGGTCTCAGTTAATATTTCCCTTTTTCTTGGAATTTTTTTCAAGCTCTGATACATTCCATTCCCTTGTTACTTCCATATATAGAAAGACAGAAGTGTATGTACTCTCTACTTGTTTTCATATCCCTTTCCTCTACAGACAGATCTCCATCTGTTCCTGACAGTCCACTTAATTCCCACTTTTTCCTTAAGCCAGCATCTTTAATATATAAGCAATCCTTTTCATCCCCAGTGCAAGCATGAATGGGAATAAACCCTATCAGCCTGATGAGAATCATAGAGAGATTTCCTGGCTGATAGGGCATTTGGTATATCCCAGACTGAAGGTTATCTCAGTACTCAAATGTATATACATTCACTCACATAGACAGTATCCTCTGATTTTACTGCTTGCAGAAAGTTCATATGCTATCACAAGGATAATCTGTTGCACTCAATGTATATTATTTTTACATACATTGTGTTAACCACCCTAAAGGGTCTAAGCCTTCAAAAGTTGGTTACACAGCCAAGTAGTTTGAATCAATGCCTACAATACAAAGACATGTTCTTCTACATCCTAGTATAAAAAGCACTTCCAAAGTATAAAAAAGGAGACAAAGTTCTATGAGATCCCTGAAGATGATATCTATCTAAAAGCATATGCTTGGATATATGTAGCTGGTAGATTATCCAAATGAATACCTCAGTGATACAGTTTCGCACATTTCCATGAGTATCTTTCCCTTAGATGTGTCCCTAAACTGGAAACTTCTTCCTGTGGGTTGTGTGCCTTTCTGACAGTCTCTGGACCTCAGCATGGAATTTCCCCAAATCACCTGTTGATCACCTCCAGAAATCTAGCTTCTATGAAAAAACAACTAATAATTCCTTAAGTAAAATTTTTTTATTCCATTTTATTTTGTTCCAAGGTTTTATTTTAGGTTTAACCTTTTCAATTGCCACAGCAGTTGTGTTTCTCTTGGAGAAAACTGAATACTGAAGAATGTCAGTCTTTAAAGAAAATAATAACATTGAACTCAGGAATGAAAACTGTAAAACTTGTAGATTCAAAAGTCAGAAGGCAAAAAATTCAACACCCCCCCCCAGTTAATTACAAAATGAAAAGTGAATTAACAATAGTCTCTGGATTTTTAACTCAGTCTTTTTTATTTTTCTGAGAACTGGATTATGAAAAAATAAATTTGGCAAAATTATCATGTTTCAGATAAGTTTTTCAATAGGCAAAAATAAGTTGTTTCTTTCTGTATGGGGACTCATACCTTGTAACAACCCAACCATTGCTGCCAATTTGGCAGGAGCCTGGAGGCCTGAGTGCTTAAGGCACCGGCATTTACATATAAATTGACTTATTTTTTATCATTCTGGGTGCTTGTTTGAACATGTACCCTATATGAGATGGGAATAAAAATCTGCTTGTCCAAGTTCCATATGAAAGCAGATCTATAACTGATCAACTGTGCCTTTACCCTCAGGGGCAGATAAAGATCAGTGAAAGGACACATTTTAATACTTGCTTGCCACACACGATGATACTGATAGAAACTGAAACACAGAGTAAATCAGCATGCAATATACCAGTGTTCCTCAGCTGCTGAATCATTTGGATGTGTGAATGGCTTAAGAGCTATTGCATGAAGGACTAGAGGTGTTATGCAACATTCTTCTTCTGACCTCACTGTGCTAAAACGAAGCCATCCTGTAAAGACTTTGCCCAAGCATGAAAATAAACAGTGGGTGCTCAGAAGACAGTGCATATCATACCTCATCCTGTTCATAAGCATTAACTTTTTAGTGCATATCTATTTCCAAGTGTCTTTGAAATTCTGAATATCCTTTTTTTCAAGTGACAGAATGAGAACAGCTATGAATATCTGCATGTATACACGCTCTCCCCAAAGCTGAAGGACAAAAAAGATGGGTTGCTGTCATTGCTTTATCATGCAATTGCTGTGCAGCTTTTGTTAGTGTTGTAATGCAGGGGGTCAGATAAAATGGCCAGGAAGGTCTCTTTTAATTGGAAAATCCATTAAATAGACAGGGGAGGAACGGGAAATGTATACCATGAAAAATACCAGCATTAACCTAATTTTTGCTTCAAGATCATATGCTGGAAAATATTTACCAGAAATACACAGAGCTCAAGGCAAGGGTCAAGCAGCAGAAAGCTGAAGAGATAGTGTACGATTAATATAAGAGATTAGAGTCAGCATATGACTGAGAATAATACTGTGGATTCTCTGGCAAAGATACACATACAAAAGGCTTCTAAATGAAATCAATGAAGTACAAGTTCTGATAGTTTAGCAGCACACTCTGGCATGGTGCAGCTGAAAAAGGAGTAAAAAAAAAAAAACACTAGGGGAAAAAAGTAATAAACTCTTGCTACCCATGGGCAGACTTCACAGCAGTTGAATAAGACAAATAGAAGAAAGCATCTGCTACTGCCCAGAGGGAAATGTAATGACCCAAGTTATGACCTGCCATAGAGAAAGCCCTATGGAATAAGACAGAAACAGAAATCAGGGAAGTTATGTGAAACTAAAATAGCATCTGGATTAAGTGCAAGGCAGCAAAGCACTGATGGAATTGAAAGAAAATTTTGATAAAGGACTACTGCTCCCTTCCCCCATTCAAAGATAAATTATTGCCCAGCCTACCCAAATTCAAACATAACATATGTAATGGGAAAAATATTGTGGCTGAATTGTCACATGCTAGAAAAAGGGTAAGTTTAGAAGTCTCAGAACAGAGACTGTGAGTGGCCCAGCTGTTATATCCACATACCATTAACACCAAGATCATAATGGTATGCCACCAAGATCATTTCTAAGTCTAAAACACTATTTTTTTGTTCTCTCTGCAGTACAAGCCTTCAAACTTCATAAAGGCTTTAAAACTTTGCTGTCCTTGCTAGAAACAAATCATTGCTGTGTGAGAGAAGTCATTGCTTGTGGAAAGCTTGACTTATCTGAAGAACTTCTTAATAATTGCCTTTTTTTTTTTTTTTTTTCTTGTATATCAATATTGAGAAGTGCAGGCAGGGAAGCTTTCAGGAATAGAAAAGATTCCCCTGCATTCAAGATCTGTGTGTATCTTCAGCTACAGTTCTATAGTGGCAAGCAAACAGTGTAGAAAATATTTGAGTTGTGGACTGGGAGAATAGCAATTCTCCTATTTTTAATGGTTTCCTGGTTTATTTATTTTCTGAAAATAACAGAACTCACTTTTCATCATGCAAGGTAGTTCAGCTAAACATCAGTGTGCACCCATTCTCTGCTGCTCTCTCTTCTTCTTTCTAGCAGTCTTTATCTATTTGACAGGAGAGATTAACATTATTCCTTTGAAAGAAAGTGTCTGGCCCAAGTTTTCCCCCAGTCTCTCATCCTACACCTCCTTTTACAACCAGACAGAAAAAGTGAACTTTTCATGGAAATTCTAACATGAAACGTGTTGACCCATCTTTCCTCTTTCTGCTGAAATATTTGTTGACTTTGACCTAGATGTGTCAATTATTTAGAAGCTTGAAGTTATACTTCTAGTAAGGAAAGTTTCTCTGGAAAAAGGTAATATTGTCCCACTCTATCTGCATCAATATCTGAAGACTATAATACACCACCTCAGTGTACTTCCTTTGTACCATTCCTTCTATATTTTTTCATCACAGGCCTTCTTAATGATCCTCTGTCTACATATAGCAAATTCTTAAAAATGGACCTGTTAAATTCAAGATGCTCTCCCAAAAGATGGGGACAGGCATAAAAAAATGAGTATTTACTAGCTCCTTTATTTTCATCTGTGATAATGGCAGGAGAGATTTCTCTTCTGAATAAAGAATTATAAACTTGACCCAAAACAAATAGGGGTTTAAGCAAGAAAACAAAAATAGAGTTCAGAGGTAGCTGTTCACTCTTTATTTTTTTCTTTACCCTCAATAATCTTGTAGCTATCTTATTGCATCACCCTCCTTCTCTGACAGTTACAAAACATAATCTAGTTTCTGCTGTAAGTTTATTCTTTGGTGATCCATAACTATCTGTTCTTGTTGTGACGTTATCCTCTAACTTAAATAATTATTTCCCTTCCCTCTTGTTTATTCTCCTGCGTTTGCTTGTAAGAAACAATTATTTCCCTTTTCAGCCTTAGTTTTAAGAGGCTTACCAAGCTGTGCTCTCTTTAACACATCTATACTGCCTTCTGTTGGAGTAAAGCATAGTCCAGAGGTCTCTGAGCTAGAAGAAATACAAGATAGTCTGCCTACATGATTCACTGCCACATCCCATGGAATTACCAGTTTAGGTCTGAAATTAAAATAGCCTCTCTTGTGCAGTGCTACATTCTTGCTAATAATTTACTTCCTTCTGTCTTCTAACCTTTCTCTCTTCCTTCTCTGGCCTGAGAGATCAACTTAAACACACATTTCTTTCTTTGCCTTTGCTTTTTCTCACCCCTCAGCAATGTTCATCTCCCACTGAAAAGAAACAGTGGATTAGTGTTTGAATATTATCACTGGTGGAATAGAGAGTGCAACAGAGAAGAGGAATGCTGTACTCTTAAAAGGGATCAGTTGATGAATGTGGTGCCCAAAAGGCAAATACAGTTACGATAGATGATATGAATCATTTTGGATTTGTTTGGCTGATAACGAAAGACACTGAATCCACATCACATCTACTTAGCTCAATAAAAGTTGAGAACAGCATTTTTTAAAGACTGAATGGAGAAAGGGGAGGCAGAGGGAGATGAAACAAGTAATTAAGATACTGAAAGAAAGCATGATGAAGTCACACAAATTAGAAACAGAAGGGATTTTATAAATGGTTGTCTAGTTCATTAATAGCCACAAAAAGTATTTTCCCTTGTAGCACATATTCTACAGATTCTAAAATCAAGTTCTGAACATGGGCCATAAAATGTCCTCTTTCAGCCTATGGAACTGTTACTTAACTGGAAAAAAAAAAAAAAAAATCCTATGACTAAAAAGACTGTCCTTGTTCTTAATAGCAGACCAGCTATTCTGGAATTGGCTTGCACTAAAAAAGAGGTGGTCTGGGATGAAGAGGGGGGTGGAAATCAAATAGTACTCTTAAAGACAGATGGAAAATGCTGCTGAACACCACCATGGTGGGCACCTGCTGTGCTCTGAATGGTGGGTGATAAATAGCATGCAGGTGTAAAAGGGTGGGTCAGGCACTCTCAAGCTCTTTTACTTCTCATCTCCGCATATCACAGACTTGTGTTGTGTCAATTCAATGTCTACAGAGATCATAAGCGCATGTTCCACACTTCTCTGCTGATAGATATGATACGATTTTTTTGAATCCCTTTCTATATACTTGGGTTCAAAAAGATCTTTTTATTGAAAAATGGATTGAATGAGTATCCTGAAAATTTTCAGTGGGAGTCAAGCTACTTTGGTTTGTGTCATGGAAATAATGCAATATTTCTTGAAACACAGTAAGGAGAAATATGACTGCTTGGAGCTTAGCGTTATCTTTTCAGTCTGAAAAATAGACAGTCATAAGGTTATAGGTGAAATACGCAAGTACCTCAATCTAACTGACATAGTCCTACGAATAAATTCAATTTTAATGGGAATTTTCCCCAGCTAACAAATGACTAAGGAGCAGTGCTTAAAGCCCAAAGGTAGTAGCCAGTATTTCAAGGACTATTTTTTTCCTGAAGGGGATTGTGCTATATAACATCTACATGTAGCAGTTCTGAAATATACATAACTGGGAAGCTAGACACAGAGAATAAAGTAGTGAAATGAGTGCATTTGTGTATCTTGAAATCATGCCATTCCCTCATTTCTGTACATAACATCACCAGTGAAAAACTGCACCAACAGACGCACGTTAATGTCACAAATCATGTTTCAGAAGTGGATTTGAAACCTATACAAAATTTCCTTAGCAGAAAACATGTTCAAATACTCAAGACGCTGTGGGGGGAAAAAAAGATTAAGAGAAAAAAAAGAAGAGAAGAAGAAGAAATAGGAACAAGAATCTATGTAATCTCTAAATTGGAGAGACATCAATCTGATGG
>NW_009939080.1:0-276 GCF_000696875.1 Nestor notabilis | reverse complement strand
TCATATGCAATGGGTCTGAGGCCACAACTCTGGGTCACAAGCACAAGAGCTTCTCAAGTGACTTCAGGGCTCCTGAACCATGCCCTCAGAGACTCGCACCCTGTTCTGCAGGTGCATGCCAACCTCAGAGTCTTGCTACCACTCCTGAGGTTAGCACCACATTATGCCCAGAGCCGAGCTAGGCACACCTGCCCCATTAGAATGGAGGTGAGTTTGGAAGGACTGGACACCACCGCTTCATGTGCCAACCTTGCATATGCCCTGCCTACCCCAAGA
>NW_009939079.1:41407-50949 GCF_000696875.1 Nestor notabilis | reverse complement strand
TTGCCGGCTGGGCTTAAACCACGACAACGTTACTACCAAAGCTGCAGGACCCTGGAGCTGCCGGGCGCATCCCCGAGGCGCAGTGGGTGAGGTGAAAGGCACCCCAGGATGCTAAACCCACCCCAGTACCCACAGCAGAAGGGGATGGGGTGCTGGGAGAAACTCAAAGGGCTGCTCCCAACTTGCCAAGCTCCCAGACTCACCTGGTCCCTGGGCGGTGAAAGGGGAAAAGCCTCATTGGTGGCAGCACCAACCCCCAAGTTGCAGCGTTGCATCGCTCTGCACCTCAGTGTAAGAAAACCCACACTGGGGATGCACCTCCCGCCCTCCCCACACCTTCACTTATGGCCAGCAGAAGTGCCAGCGACTCAAGTAACTCATTAAGCACTTAAGATCCTTCTTTAGAGGTCTTATTGCTCCAGCAGCGTGACCCTCCAGCCCTTTCTTGAGGCAGGAGCTCTGGCTGGGGACACACACACCCCCCAGGCAGTACCATTGCCCCGCATCATCCATGGCAGGGACAAATCACCTCTTGAGGGGCTTCCTGGAGACCCACAATCCCCACCAGCGTGTGCTGTGAACAGTCCACAACACACAAGCCTCAGACCCCCATCAGCAACCACAGCAAAGTCCTGCACCAACTCCCAGCCTCTCCTCATTTATGGGAGGTTCATTCTTGCAAGTAGCATCTAACCAGGTAATTAAGAAGAAAATCAGGGCCCCCCTCCTCAGCTACAGCCTGAGCAGGCTGCCATATCCCCCGGGATAGTGCTGGGAGGCCCCATTCCCTGGCAGTAGAAGCTTCAACACCTAAATTGGTCTTTGTGGCACTAACAGAAGCATTGGCCTCTCTTCTCTGTATTGAGTTTATTAACCATTAAGGTTATTAACCCCTGAAGTGTCAGGGAACCCGGGGCTTTGCTCTGGAGGTGCAGCAAAGCAGGTGGGGGGCAAGCAGGGCTCTTGCCATGGTGTGTGCAGTGCTGGCAGCCCCAGCTTGGCACTGCTCATAGACCTCAGCACTCAGTCACAAGGGGTTTCTTGCCCTGACTTACACCCTTCCCCTCTCCACCACAACGTTGTGGTGTTTCCTTAACTCTCAAGAGTTAAACCTCCTGGTTTCGCACTCCAGGGTGCAGCTGGGTGAGTTTCGGAGGCTTCTGTTTTCCTCCGTAAGTAGGAAGAGGAGACACATAATACTGATGAGACCCCCTTGTGGCTCCCAAGAACTGGAGCTAGGATTAAAACACCAGTGCTGTTGGTACCAATGCTGCAGGAGCACGCAAGCCTGCCAGATGCGTGTGCCTGCCTTCCTGAGAGCCCACGAGAGACCGCTGGTGCACGTACAGCACCCTCACAGCTGTAATACTGTGAGTTCTGCCCTGTACCAAGAGGTTTCTAGGCTTTAAGAAGAGTCCACGCTGGGTTTCTCCTGCAGATGGTTTTAGAGGCCCCATGGTGAGCGGCAGAGACACTGCAGGGACCCCAGGACCCCGGGCCAGGCTGCTCCTGGGGCTCTGGGCATTAAATCAGGCTTTGCTGTGGGGCAGCCCCCGCTTGGCTATATGAGCCCCAGGACAGGCTCCTGCTGTCCTGTGCTCACACCAACAACCAGGAGGCACTGGAGCTGCCTGATTTCTGCTTCAGTGCAGAACCAGTCTTGGTGTTTTGGTGGCCTTTGGTGTGGCTGAGAAGAGGAGCAGTTTTTGCCAGGCAGCTCCGACATCCCTGTTTGAGCACAGGCATCACAGGGTGGCACTCAGAAACCTCCCAGGGGCAGCCATCACCCAGCATTAGCAAAAACCACACTGACAGAAAGCATTCCTGGTGTGGAGCTGCCTTTGGTGGGCTTCCCTGCAGGAGGGGCATGGAGAAACTCGGGCATCACCCAATCTGGACCCCCCAACCACAGCCCTGGCTCCGCTCTCACCCTGCCCTGCTCCCTGCCAAGCCAGATCCCATTCATCAGGATCCATCCTGGCATATACCAAAGCTGGAGCCTGATTCCCCCCAGAACCATCACAGACATAGAATCTGGCTGCTGGGTTGTTCCCAGGCTGTCACAGAGTGGACACAGACCATACGCCAGCCAAATGCTTCCCATATGCCTTTATTTGCAAGGTTACAGGACTTCTTTACAGGCACTGTGCGTTGGTGTTGCAACCGGTTCAGATTGTTTTCTGTATTACCCAATGACCAAGAGGGGTGGAGGGAGCAGGGAAACCCCCTCACAGCAACGCTTCCAGCCTCCAGAAAGGCATAAGACATCTGAGAGGAACAATCTGCTTCTTCCGAAGCCACGAAGCAAGGAATCTGGTTTATAAACAGGCTTAAAAAATAATATACATGTATAAGAGCAGCTCAAAGCTAAAGTACAGCGGTAAGTGGTACATATCTATGCATATCTGTTCATATCCCTTCTCCAGAGCTGGAAATGGGATGGTTTAAAAACTAAAAACACAGTTAAAAATAAAAAAAGAGGGATTCCATGCATTATGTTTTAGTGTTTTGTGCAATTAAAATGGGATGAAAATAAATATAACTTAAAAAAACCAAACCCAACCTTTTCCATGACACTAATGGAACAGAGGCAAGTCTATAAGGCACTTCCACACGGGCTATTCTAGAAAGCCTGGCAAGGAGCTAAAACAGTGCAACCATTTACAATGGCATCAGATGAGCTGAAGACATCTGTGTGCTGAGAGATGAACTGAGAAAAACCTTAGGAGACATCAATCCTTGGGAAAGAGGCCAGGGCATGGCTGCAGGCGGCGTGACGGCCAGCTCCTCCTTATTGCTCCAGGAGAAGAGCTCCCACTGAGGGTGCTGGACCACTGAACGATGGCAGAGGGGCTCTGGAGCATCGCTCCTGGGAGCAAGATGAGACAGTGGCTTTGGGGATGGAGCAGGGGATGGCTTTGTGGCTGCCAAGCTCCTGCATGCTCCTGATGTCCTCGCCATGAGGGGCTCCCCGCCCCACCATCCTCTCCACAGCTGACCTTTAGAGCCAGCCCTGCTGCAAGCAAGCAGCTGAGTTCAAATGTTCCAGGAAGTTATAAAATAGCCTCCACCCTAAATAGGGAACTGTGTTTTCACAGGAGCAGGAGCGCTGGGACTGTCCACACAGCGCTGAAGAGCCAAAGAAGACTGATCAACCTGGATGGCTACTTTAGGTCCCATAGTAGTCCCTTGTAAGCTACTTTTCTCTCCCCCAGCCTTGCCCGAAGTCTTTATTCCCCATGGAGGGCTGGAGACCCCAGCTAAAGAGGGCTGGAAGTGGCTCCAAGCAGGGCAGCTGGGTCTCTAGAGAGGAGCTTGAAGTGTTATCCACTGTGCCAGTGCACCCAGCGCAGGGGACATGGGTGGGAAGCATCTGGCCATGATAAATACCTATGCCCGACCACATGGCCCTGCAGCAGGAGGGAAACCCTTGCCACCTGATGATAACTGAACAACTGCTATGGGATGTCTCCAACACAAGAAAAAACCCCATTCTGCCCTTCTAGCATCATATAAGGACTCAGCACAGCCAGTTCCCTAGGCTGAAAGGTGCTGGCAAAGACAACTAAAGGGCTCCCACCCCAGTATCTGTCAACATCTCCGGGCCTTACTCATGCAGGCTGGCTGCCAGAGGGTCCTGGGCATGGCCATGGAGTTTTTCAGAATGAAACTACTGACCCCAGCACAGGGAGAGGTTCCTTCCTCCACCAGCCCCCTTAAAGGTCCTCTTAAAATCAGGCTTCGCAAGAGATGTAAGCGCAATAGGCAAAGGATGTGCTCGCCTAAGCATCCCCATCCTTGCTGGCATGGCTCGTGCTCCCACCGACTGCAAAGCCAAGGTTTCAAGTTCACTTTTGTTCTGGCAGGTTAGCTCTCTATTTACATGGAGAGGAGGGAAAAAAGGGGAATCAAGACAACCTAAAAACCACAATGAAAACACATTAAATAGGGAGAGTATAGCTTTCAGATGGGAAGGGCCAGGGCTGGAAAGTGTCTTGTAGTGCAGTTCAGAAGAGTCAGTCGGGGGCAGGTTGGGGGTAGTGGCAGAGTCGGACACATGGCTTTAATGCAAGTCTTCGCTCTGGGACAACTCTGTCAGGATCTGAATGAGGTTGTCCAGCCCCCAGAGGTAGCCATCCTCTCTGTTCCCTTCCACCCAGGGCACGTTGTGCTGCAGAACTTGTCCCTCTGGCAGTGGGGTGGTTTTCCCAAAGTCAATCATCCAGACTTTGGCCTGCTCCTTCTTGTCGTGAATGAACAGCAGGGAGCTCCCGATTACCTGCAGGGAGGAGAGACCAGTCAGTGATGCTCCTATTGCTCAATCTCAGCCAGCTTCAGGCCTCTCAGACACCTTATCTCAAGCTGCATTTGCAAGAGATGATGCTGAGATTTTGCATGGGCAAAAAGCAAGCTCTGTGTGCTGCTGGCTGTGGTGCACATGCAAATGGGGTATTCAGACAAGCTGATTTACTCATACAAATCCCAGCTCTTGGCAGAAGGAGAGGATCAGAAAAACATGGGCATGAAAGACAGGGATGTCATTCTGGAAACTGAGTCAAGAGAAGGAATGAGATGAATTGTCTCAGACATCAGATAGGGATTTTTTCCAAGGTTCTTGCACCCAGATTCCCCCTAGAACATCCTTCTGGCTTTCACAGTGCTCTGGGGACGCAAGTTACAGAGGTGCATGTAGCTGAATTTCCTTATGCACGAGTTCACTCAGCTGCATCTGCTTTGAAGAGCTCTTTTATATCCTGATCAGTCTTTGGGAAAATCCTGCAGCAACTATTGGTCTGGGCAAGTGTGGGGAAGCCCAGAGATGCACTTGGGAAGGTGAAGCACATCACCTCTGACAACATAAGCCTCAAGGCCTGTCACAGAATGACAAGACCCCACAAGTCCAATGTTCACCACCCACAGAGCAGAGATGCTCAGCCCATGGGTACCTCCAGCTCAGCCCAGCCTCCAGCTCTGCTGTGGCTACCCAAGGCTTGGAGAACACACATCAGTGTCAGGCCATGCACCATCGTGCTCTTCTGCTGGATCTGCTCCTCCAACTCAGAAGGTTTTGGTGCTTTTCTGTAGTATTGCCCACTAACAGGCACACTTCAGAGCTGGCCCACATGAAGATTGCCTTCCAAATTATGCCTGAGGTGCACGAACTGGTGGATGACGAGCTCCTTGCCCTTGTATCAGTGGCAGGACAGGACAGAGCACGCTGAGAGCCAGGATTGCCCCCCACACTGTGCAGATACGAGGAGGAGTACAGCTCTAGGGGCATCCAGCTGGTGTCAGGCCCCTGAAACAGCAGCACTAAGTGTTACTGGGGACTCCCACGTCTGTGCTAGCAGCAGGGCTTAGTTTGAGGTTTGCCTTTAGACAAGGTCTCAAACGGGAAGCACGTACTGTTTGCAAAAGCTATTATGGATTTACATTTTTGAGGAGACTTCCTCCTCCAGCGCCTTGGGAAAACATCCAAGGTCCAGATATGGATTATTTCTCAGAAATGCTTATCTTGAGCTCTTCTTCTAAGCTCTTATAGCCCACTTTTGGCTGGGATAGAGCATTTTAACATCAAGGAAAAGCCTGTCCTAGGCCTCCTAATTCTCCTGCAGCTCCTCAGAGGAGCCCTGCCCAGCGAGGGCCCTGAGGAGGGACACACAGAGCTTGGCAGACCTTCTGCTGTGCTTCATCTTAGAGAAGTGGGACACAAAGTCAAAGCTGCTGCTTTTTAATTTTTAAGGAGTGGAAACTCCTTTCAAAACCTCCTTGAAAGGCTGTTTTGTTTCTGAGTTTTCAAATGAAACCCTGGCACTTGGTTTCAGGGAGCATTTTGTTTCCTCTGTTGAACTGACCTGAAACTCTGGGTTTCAACATTTCCCTTCCACGTGTGGCTGGGGCTGAGGTGGCTCATGTGGCTCCTGGTGAGGGGCAGTGGGCTCTTGGAGCTGTGGCTCCTGCTCTCTCAGTTGAGGGTTCCTATGAGGCTCTTTTGCCCATAGACAACACATGCCAAGGACATGTGCTCTCATGTTTTGTTAAGCAGATGCAATAGCAAACACTCATTGCCAATGCTGAAGCAATAACATGGTATAATTAGATTATGGAGTAGTCCAGTTTCATTGAAACTGCCAAAATAAGTAGTGCTTCCTTTTTGTTTTCCCACCAGAGATGAATTTTCACTGTAGAAAATATTTATCTCGTGGACATTCATTTCTGGAGGAAGGTCTTTCTAAGGGAATCATGTAGGGACAGGACAAGGGGAACAGCTTTAAACTGACAGAGGGGAGATTGAGATTAGACATTAGGAAGAAATTCTTCCCTGTGAGGGTGCTGAGGTGCTGGCACAGGGTGCCCAGAGAAGCTGTGGCTGCCCCATCCCTGGCAGTGTTCAAGGCCAGGTTGGACACAGGGGCTTGGAGCAACCTGGTCTACTGGAAGGTGTTCCTGCCCGTGGCAGGGGGGTGGAGCTGAATGAGCTTTAAGGTCCCTTCCAACCCAAACCAGTCTAGGAGTCTATAGTTCTATGGATAGTCCTTACTGTGGTGCCCCAGCCAGCTCAGCAGAAGCAGTTGTAGAATATCTGCAATTCGTGGCTACATTGAAGCCTTGTTTGGTCACAAGGAGCAGCCAAGTGATACCTGATGCACATTCAGACAGGCATTCCTCTCCAGAAAACCCCTATACTTCCACAGTAAGGATTTTTACCAGGCACACAAGCCCATAAGCAGCCAGAGTTCCTCCTCCTAAACCACTTCTAATCTGTGTGAACATTGGCTTTCAGTAGATTTGAGCCCACGTCAGAACATCTATCAGCCACGAGGTGTATTTCCACATCAGTATTAGATAAACAGAGGTATGAAACTATGGATATAAGGATAAATTCAAAACTGCAGAAGTGTACAGCCTCTTTGACTGCTCTCCTTGGACAAGCTGAGATTAAGCCATTTGCATTTCCAAGCAGATCCACCTGAATGTGAGTCCTTACCTCATGGCACTTGAAGAACGGGGATGTCTCCAGCGTAGCACGGATTCCCTTCAACCGGTTAAGGTAACTGTTCTGGAATTGAAACAACACAACCAACCAACCCAGTCTGTCACTGCTGTGTGAAGCCTCCATAAAAACTGCTGCATGGGGCAGTCAGGAACATCACCCCTCCCAGCACCCTCTGTTTAATCTCACCTGCACTCTCTTTTAATAGGTCAACTCTTCACCTCATCTGTCGTTTTATTACTCAGTCAGTCAAGCATCATGAGATGCTTCTGTAACTCCATATCACGCAAAGTTGCTACCATAGGTGGAAGGGTTTTCACACTGGTCAGCACACAGGTCAAGAGCCAGGCACCTGTTCAAGCAACCCTGCAAACTGCTTCAAAGCACTTAATCTTTTCAGGTGGCCTCTTTGATAATTTCATGTTGAGGTTTCCACAGAAGGACTCAGCACAGGAGCACACGCAGCAGGTATCCAGGCACTACAACACACCTACATTTTCACACTTTGCATGGGGAGATGCGTGGGGAGATGTTTTGCAACGGTTTAGCCAAGGAGCCCAGTTTAGAGCCAAGGCATGATGGCATGAGTGTGCTCCAAGCTCTTTGGGAATAAAATGCAGCCAGGCAACTTCATTTGCAAATCCAGGAATAATCCCTGGGTATCTCTTGGTAAAGTGCTTGGTTTGAAGGAGGCAGCGCCAAAGGCCACTCCAGCTGCAGCCTTGTGTTTGCAGGCTTTATATAGCACAGCTTAAAATGGAAGTGCTTTGTCAAACAGAGTATTTGACACAGTTGGTGTAAACTGTTTACAGCTCCATCTCTTATTCTCCTGGCAACATAGAGAAACTTGGGAAATGCTGACGGTGGCTTGCCCATGTGGAAGGCACCTGGCACAGGCAGGGAGAAGCCTTGGCCACCCTTCCTGTGGGACCAAGGGCAGGGCAGCCTGCTTGGCCAGGGTGGGAGCCCCTGCCATCCCATACTGGTGTACAAAACAAGCTCAGAGCTGCTGACAGCCCCAAGGAGGAGGGCGCAGAGCATAGCTGTGCCTCCCAGCGGTTTTGGAACCAACCTTTGAGCATCCTCAGCAGACTTGGATCTGGCTCAAGCAGTGCTGCTGCAGCTAACGTGTCCCCTCCCAGCCCTCCACTGCTCTTCCCTCACCCCTGTGCCAGGATGGGGGTTCTCTGTGCCAGTTTTCAGGCATTTTTCATGCAGGCCCCCAGGGCAGGGAGCTGATGAGCCGAGGGCAGCCTCTGCAGGAGGAGCTCTCTTCAGACAGCCCCCCAGCACCCTCCACTCACCAAAACATTGTGGTTTCCTCTGGTGAACTCCCTGAAGGCCTCTGTGACTTGTTCCTTTGTCCGTGTCTTCTTGAAGTCCCGGTTCACAGTGCCATCCTCTTTCTTGAAAAGAAGGGAGAGCAGTGAGCAGGGTGGGGAGGGAGGGAGCTGGGACAGGACTGGTGTTTCAGCAGCCATGCACATCCCTGAGGAGGATGCAACCAGTCTTTTGGCAGCTGAAGGACCTGTCTATGCTCTGTCTATGAGCAGAAGCAGCAGTTTTCTGCCTGGCACATCCCAAATCATCCCACAGACCACTCCAGCAAGAAGATAGAGGCAAGGAGCAAGCCTCACAGCTGCCTTGCCTTTGATAATCCATGGATAGCAAACCCTCAAAGGCAGGAGCATGACACCGAGATACAGTGAACAGCCTTGTGCTTTCCTCCTCCTTTTCCCCAGAGGCACATCCATACTTGGTCCATTGTGGGGACAGCACACAGCACTGACCCAGGGGCTCCTGGCTGAACCTCTGGGAGGCTTGTAGGTTGCTCCCCATTCCCCAGTCCTGCTGGGCCTCTGATTTTTAGATCAGCACGTTTCATTGTCGGGAGCAGCCACAGGTTGGGCAGGCAGAGCTCGCTTCCTGGATACAGGGGCTATTTTAAACCACACGTGCTTGAGCTCACAGCTCTGCTTGCACAGCTCCATCCCACCGCTCCAGACAGCTCGTTTGCACACAATAGAGCGAAGGGACAGAGGCCAAAAAGACATCCTGTGGGCTAAGGAAGATGAAGTAAGGATGAAGAAGCAAGAGCAGAGGCTGGGGAAGGAAGAGAACACAATGAAATCACCTGTCCCAGAGATTTTTGTGCCCTAGCTGGACTTTGAGACCCATCCAGGAGCACTTCATGGGGCCACGTACATCCCCCTGGATGGAGGGCTGGCCATGGTGGCCAGTCCAGCCTGGGGGTAGTCCCAGTGCCCAGGCTGCAGAGAGCTGGCAGGGTGAGCCTGGCACCAAACCCACACCTGATGAGCAGTTTGGGATGAACCGAACACCACGCTTCCAACTTCCAGCTTGCGTTTTGTGCAGAGGTGATCATGAAAGCAGCATGTGAAAGATGTGAGTCTTCAGGGAAAACTTTGTTTCCACTGGGTGCAACCAACTTCAAACCACCCTGGATTCAAGGTGACCACTGTGTGCTGCCACACGGTTTAAAAGCAAGGCTAATGGCTGGCAAAGCATGGATCAGCAGCGGCCAGGG
>NW_009939079.1:40703-41370 GCF_000696875.1 Nestor notabilis | reverse complement strand
CCATCCTGCTCATCGACAAGGCAGAGCCAAGCTCTCTGCTTTTGATTGTGCCTTGTGAGGCAGCAGGCTGCAGCAGAGCAGGCAGGAGGCCTCGCTGAGGATGCTCTGGTGGCACGTGCATGATGTATAGGGAAGGGCGCTAAGCTGCTGTACGTCTGCTACGTGAGCCCTGACGTGGCAGTTCAGAAATCAACCCACCCTCTCCCGGGGGATGATAGATATCACTTTGGAGAAATGCCACAGCACTAATTTCACATGTAAAGAGCACAACTTTCCACAAAGCATCCAAGAAAGGAGATGGACTTCTAAACGCTCCTAAAAATAAATGAAACCCACAGATGGCCTTTCAGATAAGGCAATCTAGACTTCGGGAAAGCCAAACAGCCTATCTGCAGTGCTGTGCTCCCATCATCACCCGCCTCCCGCGGCTTCCTTGCCGCCAGACGTTGCTGCCGTGGGGCTGACAACTGCCATGACATTTACAGGTGTGTGAGCCCCGAGGGGGCTGGCTTCCACACAGCACAAATGTGAGGGGGGCTGATAAGGGCTATCGCAACCTCCGCCCCGCCAGAGACTCCCGTTTGCTCTGGCGTCACTGGGGCAGGGCTCGGGTAAGCCAGCTCTCCCTCCGTGTCCAGCCTCAGCTGAAGCTCGCGAGCTGCCCCCA
>NW_009939079.1:39947-40190 GCF_000696875.1 Nestor notabilis | reverse complement strand
CAGGGGAGGGCTTTTCCAGGGCTGGTTCTGTGGCCCCGCAACAGTCCCAGTCCCAGGAAGCACTGTCCCACCATGGCTCTGCTGTAGGCAACAGTGAATGACTCTCAGACAAGGGAGAGAGCTTAGAAGTGGCACTTAGCATAGAATCACAGACTGGTTTGGGTTGGAAGGGACCTTAAAGCTCATCCAGCTCCAACCCCCCGCCATGGGCAGGGGCACCTTCCACTAGAGCAGGTTGCTCCA
>NW_009939079.1:30831-39935 GCF_000696875.1 Nestor notabilis | reverse complement strand
CTAAACCCGCGACACCTGCCAGGGATGGGGCAGCCACAGCTTCTTTAGGTGACCTGTTCCAGTGTCTCAGCACCCTCATAGTAAAGAATTTGTTCCTAATACCTAACCTAAATCTCCCCTCTGTTTGTTTAAAGTCATTCCCCCTTGTCCTGTACTTATGTGTCCTTGTAAAAAGTCCCTCTCCAGATTTCTTGTCAGCAGAGACAAGAAATCTTTAGGCACTGGGAGCTGCTCTAAGGTCTTCCAGAGCCTTCTCTTCTCCAGGCTGAACAAGCCCAGCTCTCTCAGTCTATCTCTATATAGCAGAGGTGCTCCAGCCCTCACAGCAGCTTTGTGGCCTTCTCTGGATCCACTGGAGCAGGTTCATGTCCTTCTCATGCTGGGGGCCCTGGAGCTGAACACGGTACTCCAGCACTGAACACAGTAATTCTTGCAGTGAGCTGCAGTAAGCTTCAACTGGGTCACCAGCTGTGTTGCTTTTAGTGTGGTAATTTCATTAACAGCTACAGCTTCCAACAGTTTCAAGCTACTCCAGAAAGTTAGAGGAGTGTCATTATCTCCTTTTGCCCAGGAAAATTTCCATTTTAAAGAGGAGGAACCGGATCCTCAAGGCCACATTGGAAAGCAAGAGCTCAGCCAGGAAAAGGTCCCAACTCTGAGCTGCCTGTTGACCTCACCTGCCCATGCTGTCCTAAAGGTTACCACTGCTCCTTCCCCTCTGACCTCTTCCAGCCCATGCATCCAGGATGCATCCAAATCCTGCCCTTCCCTTCCACAACAAGGTGTTCTCCTTTATCAGGCTCCAGCCATGAGCCAGGGGCAGGGCAGATTTACCCCTGCTCTTCCCAGGGAAGCATCCACAGGAGGGAAGAAAACATCGGGAGACTTGTCATTAAATAATATTTTCCTGAAATTTCCTCCAAGGACTCATTAGCAGCTCAGGGCATTGAAGGAGTTTTCCTTAATGTGGAGACTTGACACCAGAAATAGGGCAAATAGAAGGATATGGCACAGCACAACCAGCTCTACATCCCTGCCGGGAAAAAAAGCCAGCTGGGAACCAGCATGAACTGTTAATGCTTTAGCTTAGGGGAAAATAATCCAGAAGTGAGGGATTTAAGGAGAATTACAGTAATTAGAGCCTTGATTAAATTAGTCAGCCCCTAGCACAGCAGCAGGATTACTTCTGGAGGCCAGCACTTCCCAACATTGTTCAATTAAAGGGCTGCCCCACTGCTCACACCATGCGGCAGCTCGCATATGGTCATCCAAAACAGAGGAGCAACTCTCACTGCTTCTTTATAGCTTTTATTTCCCTCCACAGGGCTTTTTGGCCTGTGTGGGAATATGATTTTGGGCTTGGTTTTCTTTCACACTTTTATTTCAAGTGGTTCACATGTGACCTGCTTTTGCTGTAAAGGCCCCTAAATGTCCCCAGATCACAGGCTGAGAAGCACCGCTGGAGGCTAAGGATGTATCATGTTGAAGTATAAATAGGCAGATATCCCTTTATAACAAGGAGAAGAAACAGTACATGGGAGCTTTGGTCCCAACTGGCCCAATTCTTATTTATGTAGCCTCAGTTTTCCAATAAGCACCAGCAAAACAACAGCATCAGGAATGCAAAACAGCAGCAATGGGAAGTAGGCAATGGGTTGTCCTGAGCCAGAGCAGCTCACAAGCAGGCATCCGCAGCAGGAAAGGGTCTTTGGGAAAGCTGGGGAGATAGGGAAGAGCTGCACGAGCAGGCAAGTGCCCTGACCCATTGTAGGCACTGCAGAAAGCTGCTGTGGGGCACCATGACCAGCAGCATCCCAGGTAGGGCCATGGGATGGGCAGGGGTTCCTCACATTGCTGCCAGAAAACTCTTGAAGGGGTTCAGCCTGAGGTCTGCTCCTTGGGTTTCTGAGGGTGGTTGAGTGAGAGATAAATACACTGTCCTCTGCTGGCCATGAAACACTGAATGAAGGTGCCCTCCTCCCGGTATGCTCTGCTGGGCTTCCCACAGCCCAGGGACTTAGTCCCACACAGCAGTGCAGATGAGTCCCTTTCCACCAGTGGTTTGGTATGTGGGTAATCAGAAGTAGTGGTTCTGAGTGACCCACTCCTGCTCATCACCTTTTAAATCTGTGGTCTAACATGTTTGACCAGTGAGGTGAAGGGGAACACCACCAGGAAAGGCTACAAAGTCTGCTGTATAGTCTATTTCAGGCAATGGCTTCATTTGTTTAATTCTATTATTGTGACACTGCAATCTCCAGCCAGGAGAGGTGCAGGAGTTTAAGGCTGCAGCTGCAGACACCCCGACAGACATTCTGAGAGAATTCTGCCCAACTCAGAGAGGAGGACAAATGACCTGTCATCAAGAGAAAGAAACTTCTCCAACAAAGATGTATGTAGAAATCAAGCCATCATTTCTGCCAAGAGCGAGTGGCTGCCTTGAGCTACTGCTGGGCCCCCAGTGGTGCCCCAAACCTGAGTTGCTGCAGACACAGCTTGACAGAGCTCCCCTCAGCTGCCAAGCCAACACCATGCCCAGGCATGTGATGAAACCCTTAGCTCAAGCATGGTATTACCTCTAACTCATGTTGGCTGGCTGTCAAAAGGCATTAAGCCATTGCTAATGTTCATGCAAGCCTTCTCGCCCTAACTGCTCTGAGGTTTCAGACCTAACTCTGTCCCAGTACCATCCCAGACATCTCTCTGGAGCAAAGCCTGCTTGACAGGAGAAAAACTCCTGGGCTGGCTCATCTAATGGGGGCACAAAAGCATCCCAGCAGGTGTCTCCAGCAACATGAGCTCTGAGCAAGCGCAGTCAGCAGGTTACACACGTGTGGCAGAAAGTGCTGCTACTTGTGTTCACCCCATTTCATAGGGCTCAGTCGCTGAATTTTTCCAGGCAGGGATGTAAATACATCCTCCTTATTGACTGGGGGTAAACTCACAGCTCCAACCACAGATCAGCACACATTCAAGCTGGGGTTTGGATCAATGGCTCAGTCTAGCAGCACAGCAGCATCAAAAGCAAACAACTAATTTGAGCCTTCAAGTTGACGGACAGCACTTTGCATTTTGCAGTCAAGGAAATCAACCAAGCAGCTGATTTAACGAGATTATGGCTAAAACCATCCTCTTGTATTGGAGCCCTGAGGTCAGCTTTGCCCCAGGCCATGTGCCTGATGAGGGTGGTTTGGCTTGCAGGGACTGAGGATGTCCTGATGTAACATGGTCTTGCCACCAGTCTGCTGTATGTGTGCCTCTGTGAGTGGGTTTGGTTACCAAATGCTGCCAGCAGCTGTTCCCCCTGCTCTGCACACCTGGAGCAGCCTCACCTTTATCCCCTCAATCCTGAAGCCCAGCGTGGCAGTCGAGCTGATGGTCTCCCTCCACTGCATGTAGCGTGGCTTGGTTACTGCCCGCATCACGTTCTCCTCCTCGGTGGGGGCATCAGGGTCCACCTCAATCATCTTCTGGTACATGTCCTTCCTCAGGCTCGGCTTCTTCCGGGCCTTTATCAGCTCCTCCTCCAAGTACGTCCTGCAAGGAGTGAGGGGAGACATTAGAGGGACCATAGGGCCATCACACAAGGTACCACATGCCTACAGACAGCCCTTGCCCCAGAAATCAGGCCTAGCCAGGATAGCTGATCCCTGTGGAATAAGGCAACATAGGAAATAATGGGGCAAGCCTCACTGCAGGTGAATTGATCCTGATTTAATTAGCATCCCATTGTTAACACCTGATATCTTCAGGTCACCAAGAAACCACAACCAGTTTGGCAATAACAAGGGAGGTTACTTCTCACAGGTGCCCATGGTGTTACTACTACCCCTCTGTTCCTGGGTGAGCCTGTCCCTCAGTGCTCAGCAGACCTGAGCAGTGACTTAATGGCTCTCACAAACTAAACATGGCTTTCAAGGTGTGCCCAGGAAAGTGCCCACATGCTCCAGGATCCATCTGAGTTGAAGGCAAGAGGGAGATTGTAGCATCCCAGCCCTCGGTGCTAGGTGCTGCTCCAGGTTTGGCCAATGTGGGTGGCTGCTGCCAAAGCTGTTCCCATGCTTTCCCATCCCCTCACCCTGCATACAGTGAGGGCTGAGCCTCACTGTCTGCTCTGTTTTCACCCAGGGTTGTTTCACTGATGATGATTCTGCCCAGTATAGGTCTGTTTTAAACGGACTATCTAGCAAAAGCTTCCTGCACAGAATAGAGCAGATGAAGGGATGCAGCCTTGGCCAGGTGCTTGCCATCACTCCTGGGACCAGGGTGTTGGAGAAGGAGGATGGAGAATGCAGAGGAGTGTGCCAAGACTTTGGCTTTATGCATCCTTCAGAGGAGCACCACTCTGAGCCAGAGAATGCTGGTGGAGAACTTCCGCACTCTGGCATGCAGAAAACCATCATCCACAAAATAATGCTTCCTGCAGCAGTAATAAACCACTATGTGGCTCCCAAACCTGCCCCAGCTCAGCTTGGCAAGCACCCAGATTCTCTCCAAACAATTCATCGAGCTGGGGAAGATGTCCCAGCAAAACAACACAGGAATGACCCCCCCATCTGTCACCTCTAAACTGCTCTACACCTCCCACTTGCCATGCCCAGCTCTGCAGAGGGGCTGTGCCCTCTCCCCATGGCCCTTATGCCAAAATCCCAGCACTGAGAGTGAGGTTCACCTTCAGAACCAAGCAAAATGTATGGGGAGGATGCTAAGCAGACTACAGGGAGTGTTTCCCACAGGCTAAGCAAGGCAAACTGGTGTCTTTTCTCAGGGCAGGCACATGACATCCCCAGGGCACCAGCCCCTTTGGCAAACACTGCAGACAGACATGATGAAAGGCTTCAGTTGAGATCACCAAACCCATGATTTTTGGGCAGGCAGAATAAAAGAGCACAATAAAGCAGCGGTGTGCTCACAAGTGCTGCTCACGCTGCTCAGAAAGCTAGATTGTCTTTTGGTGAGAATGACAGGTTGTCTATGTCTGTAGTTTGGTCCCCCTGCATTGCTCCAGGCTTGAACCATCACCAGGGCTTAAGACAGACAAAGTTTTGCTTAGAGGTGACTGGAGGAGGCTGCTGCATCCCAAAGCCACATTGGCAGGAAAAATCCAAACCTGCCTGGCTCAGAGGAGAGAGGTTTAACAGCCCTGAGCTTTAGTTTACCTGCCCAGCTGTGGGGATGCCCCTTTCCCCAGCATTAGCCCAATCCACCCTCCCTCACCAGCTCCTTCCACAACACCATCTTACTGAATGATGATGATGATGCCCAGCACATTTGTCCCCTTGCTTGCTCTGCCCGTCTTAGCTCCAAAAACCCACGCGCCCAAATCACCCAACCTATGGTTTGTGTGCAGGAGGCTTCCCTCCTCCCAGAGACAGCCACAGGAGCACCCGGGCAGCATGTCCAGCAGCTCTTCTAGTGGCTGTCATCTCTGGATCCAGAATGGACCCTGTCTCCTTCCCACAACAGCATGGTATGTGCCAGCCAGGCACACGTGGCAGCGCCGGGGCCCCCTGCCCTTCTCTCCACCCCTCTGGTGGAAAGTATTCCTCTCCTCTTCCCTGCTGACAGCCCAACACGCCAGTTCGAGTTTCACATCAGGAGTTCAGGAGGGGAAAAATAAAGATTCCTCTCTCCCACAGAAACCATCAGCTTTTCCAGCAGCGCAAGCATCTCCACCGCGTCCAGGCTGCGCCTCAGCCAGAGAGGGGGGTCTCGACCAGCCCTGCCGCCAGCCTGCAGCAGACCCAGGGCTGAGCAGTGGCCTGAGGCTGCTCTAAAGCTGGCAGCCACCCGGGGTCACCAGACCTGCTCACATCTGCTCCGGGACACCCTCGTGAGCTCAAAAACTGCTGCTGGCCAAACGGCTGCAGCTTGGGATCTGTAGATGGTTCTCAAGGAGGACACGGGTAATGTTGCTCATCTGCTAGGAAACGTTTCAAGAACTTTGCATGAAAGGCACTAAACTACTTAGCACACACATATTATCCCTCAAGTGTGCATGGGAGCAAAGGGTGAGCAGAGGGTAAGTGCCTCGCTCACTGAAGCTGTGGCATTCACATGTCTTTATTTCACCCCTCTAGCACCCAGGGCAGGATCTCCCACACTTTTTGCTCCCTGCCCCTTGGCTGTGTCCTTGTGTGGCAGAAAGGCAGCTTGCCATCCTCCTAAAAGCTACTGTGCCATTCTGGTACCTCAAAGAGAATGCTGGCCCCTCTGCTGCACCAAACCACTTTCCTGGCACATTGGACAGTCAATAGCAGAGAAGGAAAGAGCCTGGTGTGTCCTTCTCCTGCCTGGGCTTCCCCATGGCTCTCTCCTCACGCTGTTGGCTTAGCTTTTCCTGAAGACAGGTGAGTTTGGTGTTCTTACTCACGTGTTTCAGCAGGTTTTGCCCAGGAGATGCATTTGCTCTGAGTATCCCATCTTACAACTCAACCAACATCCCCAAAGCCACTCACCTGACACCCATTTTGCAGTCCATAACGCAGGGGGAGTCGAATTCAGCCAGCAGATCTTCCATCTGGTTGTATCGCTCCCCGTCCTTCACAACGTCGCCATGGTAGGCAGGAACATAGGGCTTCAGGACATCGTTCATCAGGCGGTCGAGGCAGCGCTGCTCGGATTCACAGTGCTTCTTCAGTATCCTGCCATTGGCCGCTGCCTTGAAACTACCTGAGGGTGACAAGGGACAGTATACACTTGCTTTGGATGGGGGATGATGCTGTGCCTTCCCAAAACAAGACAGGCAGCTCAACACCCTGGAAGCATCTCCATTTATACCTGAACCCAATGCAGTCCCTGCAGGCTGGAACTTTCAAGCTCAGGCTGCCATTCACATGTAGTGCCAGAGTTTTATGATAGCAACGTCACACCTCAAACAGGGCAGAGACCTGCCCTGCAGCACCCAACA
Organism: Nestor notabilis; assembly: GCF_000696875.1. Taxonomy (NCBI): domain Eukaryota; kingdom Metazoa; phylum Chordata; class Aves; order Psittaciformes; family Psittacidae; genus Nestor; species Nestor notabilis. The sequence continues at coordinate 33,025 of NW_009939079.1, read as the reverse complement.
CATCTGCTTCCCATCCTCTGCATGCTTTGTGGTAGTTTCACACCTTTGTCTCTAGGCCACGGGAGCCTGAAAGCACAGAGCACTGCACCTTCACGTCACCCTCCCTAATGTTTAGGTAAGTTGCTCTCTGGGACAGAGATGTGGGAGCTGAAATCTGTGACCTTCATGCAGCAGTCAGAAGCAATTCTGGCCAACAAAGCCCATTAACCTGAGATGATGAAGAGCCTTTCCTGCATTCTGCCCGTCCCCACGCTCCGTACCTGCATGTCCCGCTAGCTGGATCCAAGGGTACTTCTTCTTGAAAGACATCACAAATGGGGACCAGTGCACCATATTCTTGATCTTCCGCCATGACTTGCTCTAAGAGGAAAAAAAATCATGAAGGTGAATGCAATGTTTTAAGCTTTTACCATCCGTAAAGTCACTTGAGGCAGCACACAGCTGTTTTGGACATGGGAAGAGGCACCAAAGCCAGTGCAGGATGGAAGCAAACAGAAAAGCTGCTCTTTTCCCATTGCCCTGTGCCAAGCCAGAGCCTCTGGGCCTCGGCTCTGTATTCAAACATCACAAGTAACTTCACTGAAGTGGACGGTGTTACAGGGTTGTTCCAGTTGGCTGCTGCTGCAGAGGACCCAGCCATCCACACTGCTTTGTCTCCACTCCCTGCATCCCTCTGGAGACGCAGCAGGGACATTAACCCATCCTTGGGTACCGCAATTAGATCATGGCAGACGGAGCGAGGAGGGGAGCCCAGGATTTCTCCCCAGCCACATAACTCATCTCCAGCTTGTGCAGGGAGCAGGAGATGCTCGCACAAGCACAGAGAGGCTCACTGCCTGGCTTTTGTTCCCCACTGAAAGGCAGCTGCTTTGTCCATTAAGCTGGCAACCCACATGTGGCCAACCTGCCTGCTCCGGCCCATCCGTAACTAGAGAACAACTCCCTTCTGACATGTTGTGTTTCTCGCCAGATAGATTGCATGAAACTATTTACATGACTGTAACAAGGGCTGCATCAGACATACGAAAGCCTCCTTCGAAGGCTCTTTCCTGCGAGAGCTTTTCCCTGGATTGTTCTGGGAAACATGCCGGCAGTAAAGGCAGGGGGACGACCTCTTATCTCGGCTCCAGAAGGCGACAGCGCAAACAAATCAGGCAAACAATATACAACGGTGACAATGGAAAAATGCCTTCTTGCAGGAGCTGGGACAAACAGATGGTGTAAGTCCTGGCTGCTCTGAGCTACTGGGTTCAGCTGGAAGCCTGCAGATAAATTATCCTCATTTGCTCCGCTCTGAAGGCATGGGAGGGAGCCTTCCAGAAAGCCCAAATAATCTCTTCCTCGTGTTTGGAGAACCAGCCCCTGTTCCAGTAATGCTTCGCAGACAGGCGGGGAAGAGCCAGCAGCCCCGACTTGCAGTTTGGATGCTTGCTGGGGGTGAACTCACGGCACAGGAATCCATGCTGGGAACTGCTGACATGTTTAAATGGCGAGGAAGAAGCCAGACAAAGATGTTAGTGTTTAAAGTGTGGAAATCACATCGGGTTACCCCTGCACCAGCCACCAGCCCCACTGGGGAGTGGGGACACATCGCACAGAGAGGCAGGGGCTGCCCGCACGGTGGGGACCAGGGGTGGGAGAAGGGAAGAAGAAAGGTCCTTCCCCACCTCCCAGCCTGGGAGGACCAGGGTGGCCCTTCCCTGGATGACTGCCCGTGGCCTGGAGCGTCCCAGCGTGCCCTGGCACAGGGACAGCAGTGCAGGAATTTGGCAAGCAGCTGCCCAAGCGCGGGGTGACACGGGGCATCCCCTGCGCCCAGGCTCCTCCATGCCACGGGTTTGCTCTGCCGCCCAGCTTGCTTGCTTTGGCAGGGGGGCCGGGCAGTTCCCTACCTGACATGAGGATGAATGTTTTTATTTCCAAACAGAGTGCCAGAATTTGTGTGCTTTAGCTGTTCTTTGTTCTCCTTTTGGGCAGCTGCCCAAGCGCGGGGTGACACGGGGCATCCCCTGCGCCCAGGCTCCTCCATGCCACGGGTTTGCTCTGCCGCCCAGCTTGCTTGCTTTGGCAGGGGGGCCGGGCAGTTCCCTACCTGACATGAGGATGAATGTTTTTATTTCCAAACAGAGTGCCAGAATTTGTGTGCTTTAGCTGTTCTTTGTTCTCCTTTTGGCAGAGCGTGGGCGGGAAGGGG
>NW_009939079.1:0-30540 GCF_000696875.1 Nestor notabilis | reverse complement strand
GGGGGGGTGTCCCCTCCTTTTGTTTTTAAAATAGTAACATCAAGTCCTGGCTGATGTCATGAAAAAAAGAAGGGGGAAGAAAAAGTCTCTGAGGGAGTCTGGACTCCAAAGTGTGACCCACCTCCTCTAAAACAAGGACAAGGAGGCCTCCCTCCACTTACTGCACAGCACCATAAGTCACTCAGTCCCAGGAAACATGCCAAGGCAATGTGTCTTCCCAAGCCAAGATTTTGTTTTTCGGTGGTTAGAGCTTTATAGCTTGAACCTTGAGCAAAGCACAGGCGGAATGAAGGCAAGCAGCCCCCCAAGCAGGACAAGCCATCCTGGCTTCCCCTGCAGGGGTTTTCCTAGGAGTGATGCGCTCCTAGGGTAATGGCCTGGAGCCCCCCAGGGGCACGAAACACCACAAAAGCCTTTCTGCTAGGCTGCACAAGACAGAAACCAGTCACTGAGCATATCCACATGAGAAGTAGGTTGCACGTCCCCATTGCTATACACCAAAGGGAATCATTTTCATCCAAGCACCACCTGGTTTCAGGCACACCTTTGGCCAGGCATTTCCAACCCAAGTTTTAAGGGCATGTGCAAGGACTTACTTTATGGAGAAGCTTGAGGCAGCTTTGTCTATCTCAAGTCACTCCCAACTTGCTGGAAATAGACTGTGAGGCAAGTTGTGGCCGCTGCAGCAAGCTGTGGCTTCATGCAGCCCCTTCCCTTCTGGCATCACGGGGACAACCACACAGGCACTTGCAGGAAAGAGGAGGGACCATCCCCTCTGCAATTCCCTCAATAGTGACATTGGCCAGTACCCCCAGCGACCCTGTCACCCTCTTTGCCTGAAGATTCTCCCCAGGTAAGAAGTTGCTCCAAAAGGTCATCCTTCATGCTTTCTCTGCAGCTTCAAGAGAGATGTTATGTGGCTGTGAACCACTGGCAGGGTCCTCCACAGACGCTGGGGATGGCTGACAGCTTCTAGCTAAGAGGTCTGTGTTTATGCAAACACTGGCCTGTGTTCAGACATCTGTCTCAAAGCTGACAGCTTGGGATCCCGGTCATGCCAACCCTTGCGTCGGACTCCTACAGCTGGCCATGGAAAATCAGAGCCACGAGGTTCACACCACTCTAGTTGGAGTCCATGGTCATGTGCAGGAAACAGCCCCTCTGTGCTGCATGCCTCCTGCCCTATTAATATACAAAGCACTATTAATATACAAAGGGGGTATTAAAGCTATTTACAGTAGAGAAATCTTCTTTAACCGGGCCTGTCAGGAACCAAAAGGGCATCGCCTCCAGGCTCTTCTGTAACTTTTGGTTTATACTTCAACGAATTATTGCACATAGGTCCAGGAGCACAGGCGCAGCTGTATGTACATGGTGGAGGGGTTACCTGCAACAGCGCCCCAGACTCAGACTAAAGGATTTTTCCCCACACTGGAAAAAACAGCTTTGCAGGTGGTGTTACCAAGAGATGCTGGTGAAGGACAGCTACGTGCTCTTCTCGTTTGCCTACAAGGAAGTGAGCAGGCAGGTTGTCGTGCCAAAAGCTGAGCATGCTTCACACTCTTTTGCATGATCAAGGCCTGTGCCTGCCTGTGGCACCCTGCTCTCCCCCAGATCCAGTTCCGTGGCTGCTTTCCCTCCTGCAAAGCTCACGAAGCTGTGCTGACTGCCCGTAACCTGTGTAAGCAGCGAACACGCATGAGGTGGTGTCTGATGAAATTCCACGCTTCTTATTTAAAACCTGTTTCAGCATCAGCAAATGGCTGATTAGCTGTTAGGTAGCAAATTAGAGCTGTTAGGTAGCAAGTTAGTGACTCTGAAATATATTTAGTGAGGAGCGGCACCGTTTTCCCTCATCATCTGCCACATGGAAATGAAGCTGAGCAACTGTCAGAACCAGCTCTAAAAAGGAGTTTCCACAGGTTTTGCAGCTCTCTGCTTCTGCCTCTGCCCTCTTACAGCTTTCGCTTGCCCCAGAGCACGGTGCCCCTAGCTGGAGGCGGGATATGGGCCAGAGGAGTTAAGCCCTTCCAGCAAGCACCCACAATTGGTCAGTGGGAGAGGAGTGCTGGGAAAACAATTTTATCTACTGCATGTTTAACTTTACTTATCTGAAGCTGAAAGCAAACTCTAGGATTTCCCCATCTGTCAATAGAGCTTCATATGGAAAGAACAACATAGGAGAATTTAGTGCCAACCCAGAAGGTCAGAGGATATACTGTGTTTAATTAGATTAAACAAAAAGCAACTGATGAGCTCAGTGCTCACTGTACATTTTCCCTTGCATTCCTTTAATGTCTGTTTGCAGGATTCGTGCCTTTCTGGGACTGCCTGTCACCTCCCTTTCCCAGCGCAGATGCTGGTGGAATTTGACTGGTGTGACTCCCCGTGCATGGAGCCAGCAGGGTGCTCTTCCCTTTCCATGCATTCAGCCAGAGAGATAGGCAGTAACTGATTTAATTTGCTGAAATTATGGTTTCCTATGGTTTTATGGGACCAAATGTTCCTGGAAATAGCAGGAGCTGGACCTGTATTTCAGTGCTTTTTATTAACTAGAGCATGCACCATCAGAGCAAGATTACACAGCTGGGGCAGTAAAGAGTGGGAGCAGTGTTCAGTGAATGATTTTCCTCATTCTGAAAAGAACCTCACCTCTTTTCTCCCCGGAAGATCCCGAAATAGCATAGGATCAGAAGAGAGGGAGGAAAACTATGAGGAGACAGTAGTGTCGCCAATGGCCACCGATTCCCCTGGCTTCAGTGGAGCTGCTGCAGCCCAGGGGATTGCGTGAGTGACACCCTGGCTTTCCCTTCACCAGCACCAGCACCTTGCTTGCTCCTCAGCCACCAGGGTGACTCTCCAACCACCCTCCTATGGGGCTGCTGTGGGTGAGAGGTGCAGTGGGCCTGCTCTGCTCTTCGTTTTCACTTCCAGCTCTTCCAAAAGGAGAAGTGCAGCTCTGCAGTGCCAGGAGCCCCTGTGGGAAGGGGCTTTTGGCACAGCTCAGAAGAGCTCCGGGATGTTTCATTCACAACAGGGAGGGCTGGCAAGTTGCTCCTTGTGTCTGGAGCCTTGCTGGTTTAAAAGACAATGTGGTGAGCAGCTGAGAAGGGCAGGCTTTGTGCTGGAGAGCCCTCTTCTTCAATGACTAAAAAACTGGGGGGGAGTGTTTGTCCATAGAATTCACTCCATGTCAGCCTGCTCCGTGGCCCCACAGACACAGCCAAGGAAAAAGAGGCCATTTAGTTTTCCATGTTTAAAAGAATGAATGTGTTTTCTTCTGGTCTTTAAAAAGTAGTTAAGGTTTCCCTAGTGATGATTGTTTCCCTTGACTGGGAAAAACCTTGTCACTCCTCCAGCGTGGTGAGGAGGCCAGCTTTGTTCATTGTGCTGGGTGCTGGGTGCGGAGGGCAGCGGGGCAGAGCTGGCAGGTACCAAGGAATGCCTCCTCCTGACGTGTCCTGGCATGTGGGCGATCAAAATGCAGGATCCTGGCTGAAAACCCTCCTGTGACGTGCTCCAGACGTGGTGCAGAGCTGGGGTTGTGCCCTGCTTTGTTTTGCCATCTCTCAGCCCCTTGAACCTCTCCCTCTGTCCAGGCAGCAATAGAAAGAGCCCAGTGAACACTTCAGAGTGCACCAGGCTGTGACCACTGCCCCTGATGCTGGCAGCAAGTGACAGCCCATGTTTTACATCATCTTTCTCCTATGCAAACTCCCCTCATCCTTGCCAACGCATTTGCTTCTGTACTGCACAACTGCTAAATAGCTTTGTTTTGGCCAGAGGAGCAGCTTGCAATGGGCAGGCTTTGGATCAGCAGGCATTTTTTGGTTTAGTCACACAAGGCATTCAATACAAATCTCAGCAGCTCCCCAAAACCTGGCAGAGGCAATGCCAGTCAGGCTCCCACGGCCACTGTTGAGCGAACATAAAGTGAGGCCCAACAACTGGTTTCACTCAAGTGAATATAAGGAAATACAGTTTGATGACTGAAAGGCACTTCTGGGTGCCTAGCAATTCAAGTCCCAACCCCAAGCCCCGTTAGATAGATGATTTTGATGGCTGGGGTGCAGAAGTTTCTGCTTGAGGCATCACAGCTTCTGCTGCTTTCCAAGGTCTCAGTTAAAGAGAGGAAAAAGCCCAATAGGTACATTATTTCTTTTACTTCAGATGCTTTGTTTTTCAGGATAGTCTCATTTTAGCCAGCAAGGACTTTGCCTCTGACAGAAAAGAAGCCACTCCCCTCTGGCTTTGTGAGGAATGCCCTTTTCTCCAGCGGGAGTAGTCCCACCAAGACCAAAGATCTGGGGTAGAGGGTTATAGAGATAAAGCTACTCCCTTTTCTGCTGTCTGCAAGAGATCAACATGTGCGACAGAGGAGCCTCAGTAAAAACACCTGAAAGTCAGGAACATCTGCTCAGATCATTGAAACAATATTCCAGAGTATTGGAAAAAAACAGGAGCTTGTTGCAGGCTCCCTCTTCCTGCTTGTGGTGGAAGCGAGAAGCATTAGAAGCAGCAAAGGCAGATGAGCGAGCAGCAGTGCTTCAGTCTGACCTCCCCTATCACAATGGAAGGAAATGGAGCAGCTGTGGGAGCCAGCTGCACAGAAGTCACCCATCACCTAGAAGGACATTTACAACCTCCTCACCCACAGAGCACAAGCAGAGCACAGCAGTGGTGTGGGACCCACGTCAGTGCCACGCTTGGGGTTCATCACTACGGAGTGTTAGACCTCTCTGTCCAATTCGGCAAAGAAGGAAAGAAGCCAAAAGAGCCTAATAGAGAGTGGAGGCAAAGCCTGCACTGGAGCTCAGAGGAACAGCTTCAAAGCCATGGTTGTCTCCATGAGGCATTTCTTCCTTTAGTTTAGGAAAGCTGAAAACCTCCTAATGCAGATCAGCCACAACTGACTTTCCCATAAAGCCAGTTGAATTATTAATTGCCAGCATTAGACACGTTCAGCCTACTTTCCTGAGAAGGAACTGATCCAGGTCTCTGGAAATGTATTTGTTACTCATTAAGCACACACAAATAAGGTTTGTTAAGCAATTTTCAGCTTGGAGAAGGTAAGTGAATAATTCAGAAAGAGCTAATCGCTTTTGCTGCACCGCTACTTAAGATGTACAGTGCTTCTTCCTCAGCAAGCAGCTAGCTTTGAAAAGCCAGCAGATGATAAAAACACTTGCTGGTAGCCAAAAGTGGGCCTTGGTGACCTGATTTGTGAGGAGTCCTGGAGTGCTGCAGCCCATCTATGCAACACATTGGTGCTGTAGGCAGCCAGATCAGGCGTCCAGCTGAGAAACGCGAAGTGCTCTCCAAACATCTGACCCTGTATCAGGGAACTTGTCATCAGCTTTGATGGAAACTGCTCTGTTTCCATCTGGAGACTTGTGTTTGATCCCTTTCCCAGTTCCAGAGTATTCACCACTGTCTTCGTGGTTCATAATGTCATTTCTGCTCATTGGCTCCTCTGGCGATGCAGCACAAGTTGGGGACGTGGGCTCCTGAGCCCATGCTTGGCTCTTATGCTTCTCAAACTCATCGCTGGTGGGGAAGAACCTCCCCATACCTCCCAATCCTGTCACTGTAAATCCCAAACTGCTAGCTCCCACATGCCCTCTGAGACCAGAATACATGCCCTTCTTGACACCAAACAACTGCATCAGTCCCTGGTGGCTTGATTTCAAGTCCAGCTCAGGAGCCTAAAGGCCAGAGCTGCAGCTGAGGATACAGAAAAGATTCAGCTCCTAAAAGTCACAACAGAGTGCTCCAGTGGGCAGTGGTTTGGCAGAGTACAGCCTTCCTACAAAACACACCTTTCACACAAGAGCTCTGCTTTTACATGCCAGGGAGGTGGTAAGGTGGGATGGGAGCTGTAGACTTTGCTGGGTCCTCCCAAGAGATGGCCAGGACTCCTGGGTCCTTTGGGAATGGAGTCCCTGGCACAGGGCATGTTGGCAAGCAACGCAGGTGCTCAGTCCAGCAGGAGATGGTAAAGTACCAGTTATTGCCAATCTAGTTTGTTTAGAATGGGAGACTGAGTTATTCACTGGATATAGGCTGCCACAGACCCTCTTCTACAAGGGAAGCTTTCAGGGATCTAAACCAAGATGTTACATTTAAAGTCTTCTTAAAGGAATTTTGGGTCAGAGACACCAAACACAGAAGTAATATCAATGAGCACCACAAAGCAGATTTCTCTCTGTTTCAGAAGGTGATCCAGAAATCTTAGGACTGGACTAGTCTGCACTCTGACGTGGACCATGATGTGAGCTGAAATGCCCAGAGCTCATGCCCCAAAGAAGTGTAGATGTACACCCAAAGGGGTGTAGACGGATTTCCTGCCCCCCAAGGCCCACAGCAGGCCCACACCACAGGGTGATGCTACATCACTCATCCATTCAGCCTGACTTATTAGCAGGCAAGGTGGACACGGGCCAGACCACGCAGCCACTGACTTCCAGTGCTGTTGTAGCCATCTGAAGTATTTCCTCAGGCATTAGCATGGAAGGCATTCATACAGATGCTGTAAATACAACACCCTAGAAGCATAATGCCCATAAGCACTGATGATGCACAAGCAAGGCTATGCAAAAGCAATGCCAAGTCATGCAATGTCAGTGAAGCAACCTGCAGGAGAAGCTGGATGAGAAAGGCCTGGCTTTTAGACTTGAGTTTTCCTGTTGCTGAAACCCCCAGCAGCTCGCACTGGTCTTGGACACAGAAAACATTTCCATTGCTGTTCCCTCCCTCATGGAGCTAGCTCGCTGCTCTTCTGCTATCTGCCCATAAGAGAACTTGACTTTGTGGAATATGTGAGCGAAAAATGCATCTCTCTTCCATGAGCAAGTGAAATGTTCGGATGTGTTTTAAGTGCCTTGGACTGGAGTGGGAAGGCAGAGATGGAAAAAAGAAGAAAAGGGCCAGGCTATGGCTGTGGTAATCTGTTTAGAATAGGAGATTTTTAAAATTAGTCATAAGCCCTAAATGTGCCCACATTTACTGGGTATATGAAGTGCAAAAAGCTGATTTAGAAGAGCAGTTTTAAGTTTCATAAACATGACTAAACTCTAAAGCTGACTGTTGAACAGGAGTGACCTTTTAATTCCCCTTTAAATCAGTTTAGCACTTTCATTTGTGTTTGGAGTCCCTCATGTTTGGATAGCACTTTGATGATTTAAAGCACTATTTACAGTTTTATTGTCTCTCCTGCTTCAGAGCTGGGACTGCAAATACTCTGCTAAGTGGCTGGAGGAGTTTCTGCTTATGCAGGAGCTGCTGGGAGCACCAGCCTGCCTCAGCCACGGCTCCCCAGCACCCCAACATGCTGCCATGAGATGGGCCCCTTTTCCTAGGCAGCTCCTAAATATAAATAGCAACCAGGAGAAACCCCTCCAGGAGTGGAAATACAGCTCTGGTGTTATAACAGCACTGACCCCGCTATTAGAGACAGTGGTCCGGACCTGAAGGCAAAGAGAGGCTTGTTACAGGCACCGTGCACCCACAGACTGGTCCCCTCTTGTGCTGCAAGGTGATGCTCAGGCAAGGGCAGTGCAGGTCAGCTTCTACAGCTTGCAGCATTCATTACTCCTGGCACCAGGGTCTGTGGGCACACATGGGGCTTCCTTCTACCAGAATGAGACAGATGTAAGTTCATCTGCCATGGGGTGCTTCCAAGCCTACCTGGTGGGCTTCCCAGATCTTTCTCTTCCACCAGCTTTCCAGCTGCATTGCCCTGAGTGGGTATGAGAAGCACAAACCTTGCACTTTTTTTTTTTTCTTTCCTCACTGGACACATCTACCAGAGGCTGCACTGGAGCCAGAAGTTCCTTCAAACACAGAGCATCTCACACACTCAGCTGCTCATTCCCAGTTCCCCCCAGTAGCAGTGTCAGGCTGCAAACAGGGAGCATATCCCCATCCACTTCAGCCAGATGACCCCGTTCCCTGTCCATGGGGATCCAGACCCTGCTGTACCCACCCTTCTTCAGGCAGGGTGCTCGGCACCAACCGGCCTGGGCAGGACAAGGGGTGGCACAAGCCCAGCGGAGCCAGAGCCCTGCGTGCCACGGGTACAAGTGACCTTGGAGAAGAGGACAGGGGGATGCTGCCCCCCCAACCCAGCACGGCAGAAGGTCTGACGGTGAGCAGCCCTCAGCACAGCCCCAGCAATGCCTTTATCCTCAGCTGCATTTTCAGAGTTAAAGCCTTACGCACGCCCCTGCAACCATTTCGGTTATGAGTCACTGAGAAACGCCAGCTTTAGCAACACGGCTTGACTTCTGGGTACATACCTGTGCCACCAAAGCCAACGTCCTGCCACACCTGCCTGGTGTGAGACCATCCGGCACGCTGGGCAGCCCTGCGCCAGGGAAAAGCCAGTGGCGTGGTGGGGAAGAAGCTGTCATGGCATCAGGCAAGGAGGTTTCTTGGTAGTGATGAGCGATGGGGGTTTTCTACACTGCTGCTTCAACGCTGCCTCTGAAGCTTGTGCATGGAGCCGGCAAGCCCCACTGCACCCCGGCACACCCCTGAGCCCTTAGGGAAGGGGATGGCATCCTCAGAGAGGGTTACCCAACCCTATATCCCAGCGTGGCACGCGGGGTTGGATTTTCCAGCCCAACCATGCGCTGACATGCAGGGTTGGGGCAGGGCAAGAAAAAGAGATTTCAGCTGTTAACTCCTAAGAAATTGAGAAAAAACCATGCTGCTCCTATATAAATGGCCCTGATGTCCTGTGAACTGGTGTGTGCGATGCCACAGAGGTGGGTTTTGGGTGGAAAAAGGAATACAGAGGCTGGCAAAGAAATTTGGCCCTCCAGCGCATGTTTACAGCCGTCCACAGGGTGCTGTGAAGGAAGAGGTTTCTCTAACCAAAAAGGGAAACGCTCATCTGAAACAGGAAACCGGAACTTTCTTTTGAGCATTAATAATGGAAAATTGCCTCTGCAATAGGTGTGTGTTGAATCCATGGCTCAGGAGAAACACCCTGTCCTGCTGTCAGCCAGCTTAGGACCCCAGGTCACCCCGGGGGGCTGATGCTGGCACAGGCACAAAGGGGAAGATGCTGAGGTTGTGGTGGGGATCCACTCAGCTGGGGCAATAGCAGAGCTGCCGAGTGCCCTAAGGGCATCCTCTGGCATCCCTCTCCCTGGATGTGGGAAGAGGGGTCTGAGTACCACAGTGATGCAGGCAACATGCCGGATGCATACAGCATCACCCAGGGGTGACCCAGGCAATTCAAGTTCATCATTTATAAAGAGAGATCCAATTGCTTCTATTTTTTTAAGTGAAATTGTTTCTAAACTAAATATTTCTCTTGAGAGAGTCTATTTTTAAAGGAAGCAGCATGACACAGTGTTTATAGACATAACTCCAGTGCCAGCCCCCAGGTACTGATTTAGCAAGCGGCGGCTTCTCCCTGATGAGCTGAAAAAGACTGAAACATCCTTTAAAGAAGTAGAGATCATGGGTTTCACATTTAAATCCAGATAGCCTTTCTCAGAACAGCACTGTTATGGTTGAAGAGGATGTTCAAGCCGTTTTCTGATCCAAAAAAGGACAAGATGATGAAGGGTAGTGATATCTAGCCATATAATCGCAACAGCACTGGCAGAAGCGATACAATGAACCCATTATAAACATAGATACAGCAAAGCCAGAGTTTAGCTCATTGTGCCTTAGCGTTTATAAATACATTTTGTCTTGGGGGATGAGGAAGACAGAGTAGAAATGAACGCAGGGAAGACGCCTGCTTCTCTGAACCATGAGGGTTTTCAGCAAGGCACGAGCCCACGATCTCTGAGACTGTGTCTGTGGGCAGCAGCCGGCTGCTGAAGTCCTCCTGCTGCAGGCGACTATGTTTAGCTCCTCTTAGAGGGTGAAGGAAGCAGAAGAGGAGGTAGAAAAACTTAGTCATCTTCTCCCCTCAGACACTTTGCTGTTCATTTACTTCAGCAGCACATGAAGCACTTAGTCACTTGGTCTCCGACAGGCTTTTTCTAATTTTATTTTTCCCAAATCAAAATAAAAAGAGAAGAAGGAGGTTCCTTCCCAAATCAGCAGCTGGTGGAGGAGGCGGGGGGGAGTGAGCAGTGAGTGCCCAGGACTTCACCCCATGGCTGCTGTGGACACCCAGGAGAGTGTTTGCAGAGTGCAGGAGCAGAGAGGGCAGGTGCCGCCGCTTCCTCTCGCTCAGTGACAGCTCGATGAGCCGCTTCAGCACGCCGAGGTGCAAAGCATCCTCCTCTGCCTCCGGAGCTGAGATCTGCTCCATGCCCCACCACAGGCAGTTGGTACCTGCCCTCGCAGTAAAATCATCTGCAGTGTTATAACACACCGCTCATGCTCCAAGTGTTTTCCTGCAGCAAGGCAAGAGGCACCTTGCCACCTAAACCACACGTCCAGCTTGGATGTCCTCCATTCTCCAACCTAGAAATACCAGCCTCGGAGCAGCAGTTCCTTTGGGGCTGATTTCAGTAAGCCAGCAACCATAGCTCTCGCATTGAAGGAGTCCTTAAGGTTAGAAACTCTTGCCAAACTGGTTTGCTCCAATAGTGCTATAGGAAAACTCAGGAGGGCCCCAGCCATTCCAGACTCTTCCTGACCTCAGTAACACAGAGGGCCCTTGGCACTGTCCCTTTCTCCAGCAAAATGCAGGCACCAGCACAGGCACTTGCACTGAGATGCATGCTGGTGCCGAAATGCTGTCTGAGAAGGGAAAGCACTGACGACAGCAAGAAACAAAAAGCCTCTGAATGCAAGTGCAGTTGAGAGCTGGGCATTTGGATTCTCTCCTCTGCACAGCATCTCAAGGGGCTGAGGGCAGGAAGGCAATCCTCAAAACCCGTTTTCTTCCCCCATCAAAGATTAAACATGCTGGTGTGGTGGGAACCCAGTGCTTTTTACAGCTGACTTGGGATGGGGGTTTTGTAGGGCTCAGAAGGCACCCAGATGGCTCACGGCTTCCTGTTGCTTCAGCTTTACTACAAAGCAACATAAATAGGTCTTCGTTCTTTGTTGACATTTGGTGCTATACAGCAAAACACGCATTGTTAGCTGAAAAATAGGAAATGCTGTGGCAGCTTTGAAGAAACTCAGCATTTTTCCTGTACAGATACAAACACAAGTGGCTGAGTGCCAGATGCCTCTGCTCTGCTTTGAAGACTGATGAAATTCTTTGCAACACTTATAAACTACTGCTTTGTTAGCACCCGGCAAGCTCCAGCGACACCAGAAAACACTGGTATTTCCTTCTTCTTCCTCATGGGGGGGGGGGGGGGGGAGTGGATGCTTAATGCTACATTTCATCCCCAAGCAGAGACAGACAGTCCTGCGCGCCTATCGCCGAGCCCAGGGCAGGCAGAGGTTGCCAAGACACCCGCTGACGCACAGCCAGGCCCCACTTCTATATTTTTCCATTACACGGTGTTGAAGCTTGCAGAGCAGGAGGTGGCTTTGTTGCACGAGCTATTGGGAGATCAGCGAGACAGCAGGATCCTGCAGGGCGTGCTGGGTGCTACTTACACCACCTTTAAGTGAAGGAGTGCGTGACGGAGCCAGAAGTCAGCCTGGTTCAGAATAAACGTGAGCACGTTTCCAGATCTGGCTTTAAAAAAGGGCACACCTACTACTATGCTTCTTGGAGTGTGGGTATAGCAAAGCTGAGGTCCTGAGCAGAGTGAGGTGTGGGTGGGAAACCCGAAATTCCTGGTGGTTTTCCCTAGGGAGTGCAGTGGTGACTCCTGGGGGAGGATGCGCTGGCACAATCTGCACTCCAAAGTGCTGCATGCGGTACCTGGACCTGCTGGGACCATGGCAATGTGGCTGCACCAGCATGAGCACTGCTGCCAGTCCCTTCCTTGGGGTTCCCACACAGGGATGCCACCCCACTGCTGTGCCATCACCATCAGTGCAGTCTAAGAGGGCTTAGCCAGCCCTGCACACACTTGGGGCAGACCTCTGCTTGCAGCATGGACGGAGAGCGTCATATGCCTAATCAGCCACAGCCTGAGCAAAACATGACCCCATCCAAGAGCAGATGCTTACCATAAGGGCTCTCCCATGCTTTGGTTGGTGTCATGTCTCTCCAGTAGAAGTTCATCTTAGTTCACGGTTGGATTTTAACCCACCCCTAGCACTGAAGCTCTCCTCCCACTGTCAAGTGCTGGCAACCATGGGGATGGTCCCTCAAGCAACAGCTCAGAGCAGCAGCCTGCCCAGCTTCTGCAGAAAGCCAGTGTTGTGTGACACCTCTGGTCATAGCTTACCCATCTTCCACAGCAGCTCAAAGCTGCAGGCCAGGCTTTTGAGCTATTAAAAGCCACCCCACCCAGCAATTTATGCAGTTTTTAACTCTCTCACAGCCTCAGATATGGGCAACTGGGGATCATCAAGCCAGTTTTTGGGCATACCCACTCCAAGCACAACTCCAATATTTTAAAGGACGCTCCCTAGAATTCCAGCTGTTGGACAGTTTTACACATCTCCTCTGGGTGTAATTCCATTGCGACAATTCAGGATTAACATCTTAGGTTTCCTCTTTGGTTCAGTTATTGTGTTCACAATCCTATTTGTGCCTCCCTGGTGTGAGCAGTAGAAACCTCAGCATTTTGTTCCCATTCAGGAATCTCCTGCCCTGCAGGGTTCATTCCCCACCACTCTGGGGTACTGTGCAAGTACCGAGAGGCTGCAGTTGCTATTGCAAAGCCTCCCCACTTAGCAGTGTGCTGCCTTGCAGCATGGCAATCCTGTCCTCAGGCACAGGGGCTAGCAGACAGGCACAGTACTGAAGTATTAGTGCAGTGGTACCGAATCATGGTGTAGGAAACAGCCCCTTCTTGAAGGAAAAAATGAAAAGGAAAAAAGCCCCAGGCATTTCCGAGCTCTTGAGTTGCTTAGGAACGGAAGGATGCTACAGAAATGCAGTTTCATGTATGGGATGATCTCTAGAAGTCCCCCATTATCTCCCTTGGAGATTTCCTATCTGAAAACCAGGTCCAGCTCTGTACAGAAAAGTGCCAAGACCTTCAGAGTCTATGACCAAATAGTACCAAGATCAACTAGAAATCACAAGTCACCTTTCAGTTGCTTTTTGATGGCTTTGCTGAGCTCCACTGCCTGGCTGCCTGCACTGATCAGAGCCTCTGTTTGGCCTGAGGAGGAGAAGACCTAATTTTTTACTGCAAAGTCACAACTGTGTGCAATAGCCTATGGCTGCTGGGGTCTCTCTTGGCCTTACAAGGAATGACAATTGGTAGAAAATGGCCTGTACTGGTTCGCAAATGTACTGTTCCTGTTGAATGGCAAGCTACTAATAAAAGTGCTATCTGCATATTTTGCCTAAGACCAATTTGGATTCACTGTTCCTTCACCTGCACAAACACCAAGACTCTCTGCATGAAAAACAAGTCAGGAAGCTACTGATGAGAAGGTGGCATTCCCAATGCCACAGCTACAGGAATTGCTGAAAAGGCTTCATATGCTCCCTCTTAGAGCAGGCAAAGCTCTTCAGGACATGGCCACCACAAGACATCTGAGTCCCAGTGCCAGCAGCACTGGGGAGGAGGCTCACACCTCCTCTCCAGTGCTTCGCTGGCACTACATGGATCAGATGCACGGCTAAGTAGGGACACATTCCCAGGCCACCACCAGGCAGAAGGATTCATTCTCCTGGGCCGGCATCTCCGAGATGGCCAAGCAAAACTGCTGCTGGTGCTCTTCCTGTGCATGGACCTGGACCAAGAGCATGACTGCAGCCCCAGGGTTAGCTACTGACCATACACCAGCACTTGCACAGGAGCTATGCAAATATTATGGGTAAATCCTCTGTGCTCCTAATCACAAGTGGAATTGTCTATGCAAAGATGGTGCACCTCGCTAGTGAGTGCCCACTAACACCTCAGCACCCAGCGGTACCACCAGCATCAGCTGAAGCTCCAGCTCATGAGACCAGATGTGAACATCTCACAAGACCTAAATCTGCGAGTGGTGTTGCCCAGGCAGTGGCACTATGGGCACAGCAAAAGAACCAAAAACCTATCAATAAAAGCATTTCATCTTGGCCAACACATGCCTATGGAAACAGCAGCACAGGTCTATCCCTCTCGTGTAGTCATGGGGCACAAGCAGATGGAAGGTGTCCCATTTTATTTAGCTTATAAACAGCCGTAAGCTTTTTAGGGCATTACAGTCAGTCATTCTGGAACGGAAAAGTTTATATGCTGGAAATAGTGTCTTGCTAATGAACTAAGGTATTTTTAATAGCTGGGTGTTAGAGGTACTAACAAAACATGTGTTGATGAGGTGATTATTTGTGACACCCGCTGATGCGCCAGACAACAACGAAGTGTTTGTTCATCACATGTCAGTGAACAGCACATCCCAGATTAGGGGAGGGTGGAAGGGGAGGTTCTGGTGTTCTGTAGAGGGATGTAGTTAGAAGAAGGGTCACTGAAAGCATCTGGAAAATCGTAGCTATGGCAAGCACCTAGGAGAGGCTCTTTTGGCAGATGCATTAAAGGGTTGTTAATTTGTGTTCAAACAGCTTCAAAGGAAAGGAGCAGAAGTACTTGCAGAAGCGAGGATCTGGACAAAATCAGGAGGGAAGCTGCAGCCGTGTTTCAGCCTCACGGCAGTCAGTGCTGGGATTTGGGATTGGCAGTGGAGCTCACCACGTGGGCTCTCTGTTTTGAGCAGAAAGGTTTAGATGCAGGGAGATGGGTAATGAACACATGGGGATCCACGTGCGCATCACCTGCACCTTCGCACCACAGCACTGTCTCTTACTTAGATCAAGAAGACGACAACATAAAAAGTTATCTACTCCGAGGGACTGGTCTCACGAGCTGGATTTAGTGAGTCAGGTCTTGCCGAGTCTCACAGTCCCATTGGAAAATATGAACAAGTCACCCCTCTCTTCAGACAAGCCTGCCCTTTGTATACCAGAGATCCCGCGCAGGTCACCTTTGCCACCCCACGCTGCTTCAGGTCGGCACAGAAGAGCAGCTTGTGCATTGAAAACATGGGGCAAATTCAGACCCTGGGTGAGTTCCCTTTTGCAGAGCCCTGTTTAAAGCACTATTCTGGAGCCACATAACACGTCTATCTGTTAAAACACTGAATCAAATTGCCTGGCTGTAATTTAACCTTGTAATAGTGTCAAACCATGTAAATGAAAGCCATAGGGGCAACTTGTGCCATTCAGCCTTGTGAGAGAGCAGCCATGCCAGCAAGCATCCCACACTCAGGAGCCATTAGCAGCTGAATAAGGGCAAGGAAAAGAGAAAGAAATGGGATAAAAAAACTGAACTGGAAATATGTCCTAAAGCTTGGGCTTTGAGCTTTGCCCTTTGGGTGGCTGCACGCATTTGCTGTGTACTTTCTCAGCTGCACACAGTGATTGAGAGAGTTCGTAGAACCACGGAATGGTCTGGGTTGGAAAGGACCTTAAGACCATCCAGTTCCAACCCCCTGCCATGGGCAGGGACACCTTCCACTAGAGCAGGTTGCTCCAAACCCCTGTGTCCAACCTGGCCTTGAACACTGCCAGGGATGGGGCAGCCACAGCTTCTCTGGGCACCCTGTGCCAGCGCCTCAGCACCCTCACAGGGAAGAACTTCTGCCCAATATCTAATGTAAATCTGCCCTCTGTCAGCTTAAAGCCATTTTAATGATGATCTGGTTGATACCAGAGCTGTGATTAATTAAAATGGCATTTCCAAAAGAAGCAGGGCCCCACTGTGCACTGTGCTATATCCTCTGTGTATACATGGCCAAAGATGTTTCCCTTCTTGACTGATTCCTGTCACACACACGCAGCACTGGCTTCTCCCCCTCCTCATCTTTTGATGGGCAGATACCAAAGACTCGCTCAGCACCTCACTGTGGCCATCTCTTACAATGGAGAGAGCCAAGGAAGGGCCAGATGCTCACTGCATCCTGGAGCCCCATGGTGACCCTGCACAGCCAGGGTGTGATGCCAATGGTGTGCCCGACAGCCAGCTCCATCCCCGCTCCGCCAGCAGCCAGAATCCACTGTACTATCACTCTGGCACACTCCTTCCTTCTTTGGCAAGACAGGCCAGAACTAAACTTTTCCATTGAGACGGGTAAACAAAGACTTTGCTTTTTCCCCTGTAACAAAGTTTAGCCCAGGAAGTCACATGAGCACAGCTGCATCCAACATGGATATCCAAAATGGCTCAAGCTGCTGGCGGCATATGGATGTACAAAACCTGATATAGGACAAAGCTCTGCCCTGGAAATGTACTTCCATCAGTGCGTGGAACTCTGCCACGGGAAGAACCCATCCCCACAGCCAGCCTGTTGATAGAGGCTGGAAAATCACCCCATGAAATATCTGTGCTCTGGAGCACGGAGAAACAACGAGCAGTTTGCCTTAGGGGCAGCAAAAACATAGGGATTTGCTGATGGTCATTTTCTGCTATTAGAGCAATAAATCCATTCGACAGTCAGCCAAAACGCCAGAGACAAAGAATGTGAGCTTAGGGAAAACAGGAAAAACAGAAAGGTGTTATTAGACCAAAGTATTTATCAGCAATATTTAGAGGCTGTTTTGAGCCCAGCACTGATCAGTCACAAAACCTGCTACCTCTGAACCCATTCCAGGCTACCCCTGCAACTATTGTGCTTACCCTGGGCTTTCTCCCTCTGCACAGAGCTTTGCGAGCTCCAGAACACTGGGAAATTCATTTGAGGCACTTGAAGAAGGTAGCAAATGCAGACTCTGTCCTTTCCAGGAGGAAGGCAGGGTAGGAGGTTCAAGGGCAGCAATATAGGAGCACGAGGTGCTGACTCAGCAGTCTGCAGGGCTGGCACTGCCCCGAGTCTGCACTTTGCTCGCTGAAAAAGACTTTCCGTTGATGCCATTATTACTGCTTCCTCACTGATGTTCCTTCTCTTACCTCTCTCCCCTCTTCGGTGGGCTTAGTGGCTGTTTTCCAATGGAGAACATTGTCCCAGTAACCTTGGACCTACATGTGGGGAAAATGCAATGTAAACTGGCCAGGTGAGCAGATCTTCAGTGGCTCCAGTGGCTTCAGTTCTGCTCTTAAAGCAGAACCACTGCTGCTGGCTGCTCACAGCAGACAGGATCCAATGCTTGTGATCCTCTCGCTGCCCAACGGGACATTTCCAGCCCCTATAATGGGGCTGCCCACGTACAGGCAAAAAGCTCTGCCCCTATTTTATTCCCGGTAAAAGCACAGATATGGAGGCGTTTGGCTAGAAAACTATCAATAATCCCATTTCCCGTGGATCTGGGGGCTGTTGCCTCAGCTGGATCCTCTGCTCCGGAGTCCCTTAATGTGCCCTCATGTTGCAACAGGCCGCAGCTGTCTGGCGGGACCCAGCAAGAGCCAGTTCCAGTGCTCCCACTCGACACCTCACTCCCTATGGAAATGAGCTGTCAGGGCTGCGTGGCTGGGATGACAGCTTCCAGTCGTGCTGCACTCCCAGCCTGCAGCCCATTCCCACGGGGATGACACGTTCCAGTCTGGCTGCCCTCCCAGCTTGCAGCCCATTCCCAGCGGATGGGCAGGACCCTCACACCAGGTACTTTCTCCAGGTCCAGCAGGCAAGCTGTTTTGTTCTGATCCTACCAAGTGATCTTGGCATCTAGCTCTGTAGGTCAGGAAACTGCTCTTTCGCGCAAAGCATTCCCTGCTCATGCTCAGAGACATGGAGGTCCCAGGTTGAAGCCCTGCCAGACCAGCAGAGCACTCATACCACATAAAGAGCAATGGTCTCTCTGCCCATGGAAGAGGCTGGCTTTCCAAGACCAACAGTTGGTTCAGAGCTTTCCCAAACTGGGCGCATCCTGTCTCCAGCCCAGCAGCCAAATGACTGTGCCATATACATCAGCCCCCACCCCAGCCCTGCACTGTGCATACAGCAGTCCTGGTTTCTAACACCAGTGCCTGCCTTGAATAACCATGAAGTACCATGCACAGCAGTTCTCAGGCAGCCAGGCTACCAGAAAAACATGCCTCTAAAACCCACAGACCAAACACAGTGCAAGGAGCCCGCAGCAGACACATGCTCCCAGCACCGGCCAAGATCTCCCTGCTCTGAGCAGAAACTGAATTGCAGAAGTGAGACTGAGAGGCAGGAGGAGGGCAGCCCTGCTGCCCTGGCAGTGGCACCCGAGTGTGACAGGGAGGAGGCAGCCTCACCAGAGCACGTGGCTTACCCCAGAGCTCATCTGGAAGAGGATGACGTAGAGCAAAAGCTGTCACAGACACATGCCTGAAGAGTTTCTTGACATGGGACTAGGATGGACTACCACAAACCATCACTGCTTTCTGAATTCAAGGCCAGGCAGCAGTGTGTACTCACACTCGTACCGCAGCAGGCTGGAAACTGAAAGCCATGGTGATGACCCAGCTGAGGGGAAAGGAGGAATCAGCCCGACGTGTTGCGATTTCCGCTCAGCCCTCTTGACTCCTGCAGCTAGTGAAGTGGCACTGTTTGTTGATGTAACAAGGGACTGACTCAGTGGGAACAAACCCCAAGGGAAAGGTCCTTCTGAAATATTTGTTCCTATTATTTACTCTGTGGTTTTAATCAGACATCTCTGCAGAAAAAGTCACCAAGTACCTCCCCTCGCAACTTACTGCAAATGAGGTCACAGGCCCCTGATTCATTTACAGACAGCTACCGAGGAACCAAAACGCTGCAGCAGAAGAAAGTATACCCACATCTTTTGCATCCCAGGACTGCCACCACCTAAAGCGCCTATTCTAAGTGCCCGAGCCTGAAAAAGCCAGTTTGTTTTCTTTTCCTGGGACACGTTTGCCCCAGCTGAGGACAGCAAAGAGGGAGACATGAGAACATGTGTTTTCGCTGCAGCTGCATTAAAAGCCAGGTGGTGATGAAGTGTGTACCCACGCCACATGCATCATCAAGATTTACAATCAAACACAAAGCTCTGACAAGGAAATGTCAAGATTTGGCTTCATCCTTCCAGTCTGACGCAAAGCTTCCTTTGAACTTTAAGCTGTTCTTTTCACTGTTGAGCATTAACATCTGCTATTTCTATGGGATGCAGAGGAAACTTCGCAAGAGCAATCTAGCAGACAGCCATTTAGCACAACCACATTTCTAAACTACAGGGCAATCATATTAAATTAAGCTCCTTTCAACACACACACTGAGAAGAAGAACAGGAAAGGCAGAGGCCCCATCAACCTCTCTAGTTTGAGATGAGTGTTTCATGTGAGTGACACCTCACAAAGCAGCAGGTAAAAAGCCTTAGCTCCTGGAGTGCTTCAACTCTACCACGACTTAGAAAAAGCAGTGCAAACCCACCCACCCTCAAATCCACCATGAGCAAGAAACAAAGCCCCTGGCTCGCTTGGAAAGCCCTCATCTCCCTATTCCCAATGCCTCAGTGCTCCCCAGCCAGTTTGCTGGGGCTGATGCTTTCAAGGAGAGTGGTTCAGTTGACAGCCGAGCTATCAGCAGATAAATGCACAGAAAAGAAAGCCACAGCTCCCCAGAGAAGCAGCTCTCGAATGCTCTTCCCACCTGACAGGTTTCCTGTACTGCACAGCTTCCCTGAGGTTTGTCTTAGATTTGTTTATCAGATACTAGGAGTTTACATACTGTGGAACTGTCTGTGAGAAGAGTAACTACATGAGCATTAAAACCTTTGCACAAGGTTTTTTAGAGGCACACAAGTGCTTCTCTCCACAGTTAATTGCACAGTTAGTAGCTCCAGAAGGTTATGAACCTATGCAGTGCCTTCATGCTGCTATGTTTGGCCATCAAGTGTCCACTGATCCTCTGTGGGATGTGGGACATGAACAAGAAGGCACCTAAGGGAGCCCAAACCTCCACCCCAGCACCTGAGTGTAGGGGAAGGCACACAGAGGTGTCTGTGAGCCAGCTCTGGGTGCTGCAGCCCCTATGGAAGGATGGAAGGAGGCAGTCCTGATTTGGAAGGCAGCTGCTGATCCCTGCTCCCTGCTCTGCCCGCGTTTTGCTCTGGTGAAGCAGCCCACATGCAGAAATCCCTTGTGGCGGGCACAGAGAGCCTGGACCTAAGGGACAAAGATGTGCAGCAGGGCCACATGTCCAACGCGACCCCAAGGCGGAGTTCCGATCCGTGTTTCTGGGTGGTGCCCCACAAGAAGCCAGGAGGGTGCTGTAAAGGCCATGTAACCTGGCAAGCCTTGTCCCTACCTGATCTCATCAATCAATCCCTCTCAGCGACAGGCAGTAATTTCCATGGTATGCTGCCAAACTCCTTCCTCCTCCGCTCTGTGAGGTGCTTTACATACCTCAGCACCTGTGCCTGGATCAACAGGCAGAGCATCTGCCTTTTGCTCTCCACTCTCCTCCACCAGTAAATCCTGCGTTTCACACCCCACACACTCAGACTTGTAAGTGCAAGCAGCGAACTTCTCATTTGCTGGCACAGGCTGCCCAAGGAAGCTGTGGCTGGCCCCTCCCCGGCAGTGCCCCAGGCCACGGTTGCCTGCTCTAGTGGAAGGTGCCCCTGCCCATGGCAGGGGGTTGAAACTGAACGAGCTTTACGGTCCCTTCAACCCAAACCAGTCTCTGATTCTATGATTTTTAGCTTTGTTCATCCTTTCTGCACCATTTCTCCCCAAATACACCCATCAAAGCTGAGGCCCCTGGTGCAACCCAAACAGCACTGGATCTCCTCCATTCCATGTGCTATGGCAGATGGGAAACATGCCATCCATCCCGGGAGGTCACTCCTGTTTTCCTATAAGATGTGGCAAGCATTAGATCCCTTTGTTTTCCTGTTACCTCTGAAGAAATGACTGCACTTGGCGTTTGTCAGCCCCAGATCTCCCTGATGATGTGGGATGTCTGTTTCTCCATCCTTGTTGGGACAGCCATGCACCACCACTGAGGGCCACAGGTCAATGGGCTCTGTCCCCACTGAGTGGAAGGGCAGGCAGGGTCCTTCTCAGTGAGTGGTGGCAGCAGCTTGTGGAATGTGGTGGGGTGTTTCATGGGCTGTCCTGCAGGTATGGACACCAAGCACTCGGGGGCTAAGAATGGAGCTAAGACACTGCTAGCACTTCTGGGGTGGCCATGGCATGCCAAACAGGCAGTGCAAGGTACCAGGAAAGCAGGGCAACAATGGGCCTGTGTGCTCCAGCATGGGGTGGTGAGGGATGAAGGAAAAGGGCTAGCACTGGTGGGATGTGAGGAAAAGGAGGAGAGGGGAAGGCAGAGCAGCCCTTGCCTGCTGGGCCCATCTCCCCTCCCAACCCGCAGTGAATGCTCTTAAACAGCCACTTCTTTTGTACTGAGCTTCTTCCACACCTGCTTAACCCCCAAAAGCCTTTCAAAACAGTTTCTTCCTACAGTGGTTCAGTGAATCTCAGCTGCCATTAGGAATAAAAACCTCTCTGCAGCTTAACCCAATAAAACCTAAATGGCAGGGTGGTGGGGCTGTGGGATGACCTTCTGAGGATGCAAGTGGGTCAGGCAAAAAGAAAACCAAACTTAAAGTCTAACGGCAGCCCACAGACACACCACAGCTCATGTTCAGAGACTGCACAAATATTGCTGTTTATGATGGATGGCCCTTTTATCGTGAGAGTAAGTCAAATCAAGTAAATGACTTTGCCCCTTTATTCATGAAAGCATTCTCTGCACCTGCCTATAGCCAGTGGCCCACGATTTGCTCGACACAAGCAATGAGCATCCTCAAATCCCACTCATTTCCCAGGAGCGCAGGCACTCGGCACCCCTGAAAGCAGACCTCAGCCCTTCCTCTGCCCTGCAGCACTCAAGCAGTTCATCTACCCAAACCTCCCCTTTCCCCTAGCACAGAGAATCAGCCATGCCTCAACCTTTCCGAGCACCTTTTACTCCTCCCAGTCCACCCCAACAACTCTACCTGCAACAGGAATTCCCACAACAGCCCATCGTCGCTCGCTCGCCTCGGGCCCTTCTGCATCGCAATCCTGCTGGGAAAAGGCTCTTCCCTCACCTGCCAGCAGCCCAAGACGTGGCAGGCTCTGGGAGCAGCAGTGCCTGAAAAACTAGGTGCTCTCCTGCCTCATGTTTTGCTCCTCAGGCTCTGACAACAGGTCTCGGCTGTGCCCAGGAGGCTTTATAATTCGCAGGTGGCAATTCCTTAAGCTATAGGCAGTTTTCCCAGAGGTTTCCCGGATCTTCTGTGCAAGGCTATTGCCATAAATCAACTGGATTGCTTAGTCACCTCTGTTTGTCCAGCCAGTGCCAAGGCAGACCTGCTATTTCACAGCATGTACTGTACAGAGGAGCCAGTTCCTGTAAATTAGATGCACCACTGCAAACAGAATCACATATTGTTTTCGACATCGCCTTGTTTTCTGCTGGACTGGAAGAAACAAACTTTACAGTCATAAATAAGACAAAGAACAGAAATGAGTTATGGAGCCATGTTAAAGGCTGCCTGATGGAAAGCCATGTGTGCCTGGGAAACTGCAGTGCGAGCCAAAGGGTTGAGGAGTGAGCCTAGAGGAGGTCTGAACAGTGCTCCTAAATCCAGATCACAAGCACTGGATGTGCTCACTGATGACAGTGTTTTTCCCTCAGGGTCACTACACTGGACTGTGGAGGGCTGAGACCCTTCAGGCAGTGTTTATGAGCATGGAGCACTGTCCTAATCAATAGCTACTCTTCAGCCATACCCATCTCAAAAGAGGCTACAAAACAGAGGTAGCTGAATAAATGCGTGCTGAGCTCTCCGCCAAGCCTTCCTCATTTCTGTTAATGGAGCACACTTCAACTGCCCTACAGAGATTCTGTCAAGGATGCCTGGGATGTGATTATTCCCACAGAGTTGTGAGTCAATGTTTGCTATCCCCAGCTGGGGGGCTGCACCCCACACCTCCAAGCAAAGGGCTCCTGTGCCTGCCCCAAACACTCACCACGTGCTCACAAAAACAAGTGCTGAGAGCCTGGTGGGTCCCATTTAAACAAAAGGACAGAGAGGCCCAGATCAGACAGGAGATGCTGGGAATCTCTACTTTCACACCCACACTCCCCCCTTCTATTCTCTGCTCCTCCCCAGGAGCTCCCAAAAAGTAGGGCAGCATGTCCAGTACTTGCAGTCATGGTGAGGCCATATTCACCTCCTCCCTTCTCTGGACAAAATTATGTCAATCTCTTTTCTATTGGAAAGGTTTGTATTTCAGTCATCCTTGCCATATTGAGTATAATATCTTTGACTTGTGTGATGTATAAATAAGAAATATTTGAAAACCTGGAAGGCCTGTGGCAGGGGAGGAGAAATAACCAGGAAAGTCTGAGCAGCAATGCTGCGATAGTGTTTAAAGTAAACAGGAATCGAGGCCTGTTTGTGGTACATCCTGTACAACAAAAAGAGATGAAAAGATCATCTATTACCACCAAGATCTTATAGTATAAATGCTATGATCTAAGAGAATCTTTTGCATTTCAGGGGCAAGGAAACTGCCTGAGTCCTGATAGACACAAGTCACCTCAGATGGCTGAAAGCAGAAATTGCTGCACCACCAAACTGCTTCCACCAAAGGAGAGGAGTTTCATAAGGAGGTTGCAGAGCCCTCAGGAGCCTGCCCAGGAAATTAGCACTGCCAGTGCTCCTCTGGATTTGGTGCTTGGATTTAATGCCACTGACATGCTAGGGAGAAAGGGCAATTAAGGAAAATTAGAGAAGGGAAAAGAACAATACGGATCAGCACAATGCTCAGGAAAACATCCAAATCCAGGGAAGCAGTGCTAGGTCCCTGGTAGTAGCAACCACACTCAACAGCCAAGACCCAACACATCTGCCCTGGGGCAGTTGTCCTCTTTTGCACCACGGATGGGGTAGGGGTGCTGGGAGGGTGGGACACCTATCCCTTCCAGTGATGGTGCAGCATGTGAAGCTGGGCCAGACCAGCTCCATAGGATCCCAGACTGGTTTGGGCTGGAAGGGAGCTTAAAGCTCATCCAGTTCCAACCCCCTGCCATGGGCAGCGACACCTTCCACTAGAGCAGGTTGCTCCAAGCCCCTGTGTCCAACCTGGCCTTGAACACCGCCAGGGATGGGGCACCACAGCTTCTCTGGGCAACCTGTGCCAGCATCTTCCCGCCCTTACAGGGAAGATTTTTTTACCTAGTGTCTACTCTAAACCTCCCCTCTGACAGTTTAAAGCCATTCCCCCTTGTGCTGTCTGTGTGCCTACTACAGAGAAACCTGTGGGCAGATGCTCATGGTGCAGAATGTCCCCTGCTAATGGTGGTACCAGCCTAAGCTCCCCCAGAGGGGTCCCTGTGACAGAGCACCCTGTGCAGCCAGCACACCGGCCTTCCCCAGGCTGCAGTGAGCCTGTCTGCAGGGCTGGCTACCAGTCTGAAGTGAAGGGAGGATGCAGGACACAGCACCTGGCTCCCCTCTGGGGTCTGTAATGAATGCCACCCGCTGGCCCATGACCAGCCATCTTAATGGAGCAGGCTTTTGTGTCAGGTTTTGTTGAGAGCCACAGAGGTGCAGGTTTAAAGACTCACCAGCTCTTTCTCACTCCCTCATCCCATAAACAGCTTGTTTCTATTCTGACCTCAACTCTTGAAGCAACTAGGGGTGTTGGTCATTTCTGTGAAATTAAAAGCAAAAGTAACCTTCATACTGGGCCAAATCCTGCAGGATTTTGTTTGGATTTAACAGTCCTTTTCTGCAAAAAACTTCACTTAAATTTCAGTGAGAACTTTGTTTTCCAGTAAGGATGGAGAGAAAAAGGTTTGGAATTGTGTCCACGTGGTGTAAATACACTGTTGATGCATGGGTGGGAAGCACTCACACCACAGAGCAGAAGCTGATGGGGGGGGATATCGCTTCTGGTCACTCAGATACAAGAGCTTCTGACCCTATACACCTTCTGCAGCACAGCACACAGGACATGTAACCCCCTTCTCAACTCATGTGTGGCACATGTGTGCCATACGTCTGGGTGAGCTACTCCTGCCACCACCTGTGACTGAAGTACACTGAATAGCTGCATGGTGAGAGCAACATCATGCCGAGAAACCCAGCTCATTTGTAACAGAAGGTTTAGGGGGTTTGGATGTGTGCTCCTGCTCCTCCTCAAGTCACTTACAATTAACCTCCCAAGGGCCCTTCCACCTGCATGTTACTGCACATCAGGCCAGCTGAAAGGGGCTGCAAGAGAAATGCAAACCCAAAGAGGAAACCTGCATGCCCCAGTTTGAGGGCTGCAGAGAGAGGTGTTTTGATCGGTGCTAACCTGCTCACCTTGGCAAGCTGCCACCAGAAGAAGGAAGCACACTGCTCCTCTCTTCTTGCATGAGAGGTTAAGGACTCCCCTCAGCACGAGGCAGTGTGCATCCCTGCGGTCACACACCCCTGTAACATCTGGTTTATGTCTGACTTCACTTACCTGCTCCTTCAGCAGTTACTTTTGGAGGTGATCCTTGAAAGAGAAAGCCCAGCACTAGCCAAATTATAGATTATTGTCATTCATACAGCTAATCATTGCAGGGAGCTCCAATAGACCTTTGACTGAAAGCTGAAACTCCTGCAGGATTAGAAATACTCCTTGTCCCCGGAGCAGAGCCCGGGGCTGCCTGCCCCAGCAGCAAGCAGCCAAGCAGAGACAACCCCTGTTGTCCTGCACTGGCTGTGCACGGGCAGTGGAGCCTGGCTGGGAGCTGGCAGGGCTCCCAGCCTGATGGGATACTGACTGGAGCCAGTCCCACCAACTGGAGGAGAAAATCCCAGTGCAGGAGGAGTGGGGAGTTTCTGTGGAAATCCTGGCACAGCCAGAGACCACCTGAGAGAAACAGCTTTTGCTGGACCAAGGAAGCAAAAGACAACCCTTGCTGCAGAGGAGATGCTAAGGATAGGGCCATGCAGCGCAGTGGCACACAGCATGGAGCAGCATCCAACAGGGCTGCCTGGACTACCCAAATCAAGAGCAAAACGTAAGGAAAAGCAGTGAGCACAGTGTGGGAACGCAGGAAGTGCAGTCCCAGTAAAGCCCTCCTCTGGTAAATACTGATGCATGTTGGTCCCCAAGACTCCTTGGGGCTGCAAGTTGGCTGTGCCACCTGCTGTCTCCATCAGCATCACCCTTAGGAATGTCTCCTGCACCAACACATACCCATCACCCAGCTCTACCCGCAAACCCTGCTTTTTCCAGGCACATGAAGCATGCAGGCTTGTGGACTGGAAGATGGGGCACAGCTCCCGTATGAGGGCATTTGATGGACAAACTACTGCCAGAAAGGCCTGCTGATGGGCCTCAGACTCGTCCCGTACAACATTCTTATCCCAGCTCTGAGACTTTCCTGGCAGCCAGGTTCAACTGAGTTTCTTTAAAGACTTCACAGCGATCTCTAGGTCAGTTAGTGAGGCTCCAGCACAGTCTCCCTCCTCACCCAGAGCAGGATTGAAGTCCCAGTGCTGAGAGGGCAACATGCAGCCACACACAAGCCACCTGAGAGCCCAGGACCAGCGCTGCTCAGTCTAAGCAATGCCCACACAGTATGCAGAAACCTGGGGAACCCTATAGTTCTAAACACACCTTTAAAGGCTTTGCCATACCAGTATTTGATGTAACTGGAACAGGTACAGAAGCTGGAGAGCAGAAATAGATGGATTAGAAGTTTCAAACACATCTAAGAGAAGCAGCCAGCCAGTCAGCATGAGCTTCCAAAGGGGATGGTGCCCTGAGCCATCACACTGTACCGCTTCTGACAAGGGTCCTGAGATCTCTCAGCAGCATTGAGTGTGGCTCTGCGTGGTTACCCAGCGGCGTCCCCACCATGCCAGCTGTGCTGCATTTGCTCTTTGGAAGCTGAACTATTCAATGACAGCCTCTGGATGCTGAAGAACACACCTGAGCCAGGACAGTGTGTGAGTATCAGCCCTGCCAGAGCATCAGACACCAGTTACTCAGCTGCCATATCCTTAGAAAACTTCTTTCATTTGGATATGCCACCCAGGAGTGAGGCAATTTAGGAGAGCACACACATGATCTTTCCCAATTAAACTCTTCCTTAGATACAACCACAATTAAGGTTATATATAGCAATTACTGGGTCTACTTCATTCCTCCTTGCTTAAACACATACAACCTAAGAACACCTACTGAAGAAAGTATACCTTCTCCCCCTCCCTAGACAAAAAGCCTAGCTCCATACCTTAAACCAAATAGCCTATTACCTTGTTTTTCCATGTTCCTCTTCATTCTCTGTCACAATAAATCATCACAAGCAGCACTCCCCCTCTAACTAAAACTGCAGGAAAAGGGTGGGGTATTCTAACAGAGCTGTGTGTTATTTATATGTCACCAGTTGAGATTGCAGCCTGATCCTCAGCTGTTGTAAACCTGAGCGCTGGGCTGAAGCTAAGGCAGCTCGGGGACTTCACACCAGGGGAAGACTTTGCCCCCCAAGCCCAGCG
This sequence comes from Nestor notabilis, assembly GCF_000696875.1. Lineage (NCBI taxonomy): Eukaryota > Metazoa > Chordata > Aves > Psittaciformes > Psittacidae > Nestor > Nestor notabilis. The sequence continues at coordinate 3,098 of NW_009939079.1, read as the reverse complement.
GTGCAGGGTGCTCAGAGATGCTCTGCTGATAGCACCCATGGCTGTCAGCCTTCCACAGCTCATGCTGGAGCTCACAGCAGCTTTGGGGGAAAAACACACCCTTTGGGGTCCTGCTCCTGCGGTGCCTGACACTGCCATGCGGCTAGTGCTAGTCTGTGTGATGCACCTCATCATTTGTCATGTTAGGTCTAATGAGTTACAAACCCAAGGCTGTCACCTTTCAGGTGCTGCATTTAATAGAAAACTGGGCAAATGCTCGTATTGGGAGTTTCAGCTATGAGAGCAGTACAGCCTATGTGGCCCAGATCAGAGCGAACCCCATTCGGTGTGTTTGCTCTCAGCCGTGCTCCTGTTTCCCAGGAGGACGAAGCAGCACAAGGAGTTGCCTTCTCATTTAGACTACAGCCTTCCATCCCTGCAGAAAGCTGCTGGCCTTTGCCATGGGCCACGCAGCATCTCTGCAGCCCCCTCCCCATCGGCAGAGCACAGAGAGGAGCCTCAGTGCAAAGACAGCCCGAGTCATCGGCCATGGAGGCTGTTGTGCAATGCTGCCCACGCCGTGCCCAAATCCCATCCTGTTCCTTCCACATCATCAGCTTATGGCTGCTGCTGAAAGCCCACATGTGGCTGCGGTATCTCAGCCTGCAGAGCTGAGAGCAGGCGGTTCGGATGGATCCACAGCCCCTTCTCCCTTGGAGGGGTAGGCTCAGAGGGTCTGCAGCAGAGATTCCCAGCATGGGAACTCTGCACAGAGCCAACAAGTAATTTCTTCTCCAAGACTGTGTGCGCATCCTTGCAATTTCATCACACAAACTGTATGTCTTATTACTGGACAGAGTAAGCAGAAAGGAAGGAATGGAAGAGTTTTCGCAATGATCTTACGTATTTCACTTGAAACCCATTAGTTTGCAGGCTAAATAATCCCACATATAAACTTTCCTGACTTCAGTGTTCTTTACCAGGACCTTTTCACTAATCCCCTCTGAACAGGATAAAGAATTTAGTGGGGTGATACCCTATAGCTCTTGTGAGGCATGTTTCAACAGCCAACAGGAATACGGAAATCCAGGGATGGCCACCTCTGTGTTGCTCCTACAAGGGCTGCCAGCAAGTGATCTCAGGATTGCCACTGGCCCATAGAAACCCTTGTCTTCTGAGACACCAGGACACAGAAACAAATGAAAGCATAGAGAAGGTGGAGGGGAGTTCTTACAAAATTAACTGCACAAAAATAAGGTTTTTTAACCCACCTGCTGCCTAAGAATGAACTCCAAACCCTGTTAATATTAGATCTGACAAATATACATCTTTTCTTGACTTGTAAGATAAAGAGCTTCCCTGGAAAATCATCCAGGGGGCATAAATATTGAGGATATGTGATTTGGGGATCCAAGCTTCTCTAAGTGCTTTTGCAGGCAGAGGAAATGCGCAGCATGAGAAAGAGCAGCCAGCAGTAAAGGGCTAAGTGAAAGGGTTCAATTGTGACTAATCAAACCCAAGCACTAAAAGCCCAAAGTCACCCTCAGTAGATGAAAAATCAGTTCACTTTCACAGCGGAGACTGTTGAACAAGCTCAGGTAGCACCAGAGGCTCACGACCTCCATAAGCAACCAGCCGCTTCTTGGCGCAGAGACACACGTTCACAGTGTTTCCTATCAGTAACCGTGAGCCCTAGCTACAGTCACACTGCGCGCAGCCTGTCGCTGCCCATCCTTGGGGGGCATCCTCTGCCAAGGACACTCCTGTGCAAGTTAATTGCACAGAGAGTTTTGAGGCTGAGGCGAGGGACCTCCAGACCTAATTCTAGAGATGAGGACGAGGTCAAGGACTAGGACAGGAAAGGAGAACAGGGCTGCAGGGAGCCGGCTGGGGCAGCCCAAGGACACCTCCAATGCAGATGGGCTCCAGATCCATGCCCTGCTCAGACCATCCACGCCAGCCTAGTCCATCTGTGAGGGATCCCATGAACTAACTGCGTATGCCTGGGTTTCTCTTAGCACGTCCCATGGGTGTCCCTGCAGAGATGCAGCATTACTCATTCCTAACTAGTTCTCCCACCAGAGGAGACAAATTGTCTCTCCTTCCGGACAAGGTGGCACGGGGCAAATGGCACCATCAGGGACCGGGTACCTTTCTTCCCTGTCACGCTGGTACCTCCCGGCGTGGATTATTAAGCCAAGTGACCCCCACACCTCTGCTGGAGGCTGAAGCCAGCCTGCAGAGCTCAGCAAAAACCAGGCGAGGGTCTGGATTAACCCTGCAGCCTCTTCACAGTGCAGCGGAGAGCGATGGGGTCAGCAGCAGCACCTCCTGCAACAGCAGCACAGCTCCCCGTTCTTCCTGGAGACTCTTAGGAATGATTTATGGTACAAACTGCAGAGACCTGAGGAACCACAGCCTGCTCCAGCCCCACGGCCCAATTTTTGAGGGTCTGAGGTGCGAGGGGCTTCTACCCAGAAGATAAAAGACATGACAGGTACGTGCTTGTGTTCAGATGTGCACTTAACATGCACAAACCCTGCACCTAGGCACACATGTCCAGCATGCACATGCATGGAGAAGGCATGAATGCGTCCTGCTAAATAACATGAGATGGTTTGTATTCATTCACTGTAACATTTTGTCCTCAGGACTGCAATTCATCTCACCTATTTTTAGCCATGTTCAGTGTAGATGACTGCATCAATGCTAGTTAAATCCTTTTACAGTCACGGCGCTGCTCAGCCTCGGCAACTCTTGTGCTGTGCAGGCAGGTCACATACACTGTGCTCTGCAGGGGCCTGTTTCTCCCCACAAAGGAAGGCTGGCTCAAATCTAGCTATTTCCCACAAATCTTACCCCAGACATCACTAAGTGCTTTTAAAATCTTACCCGAGCTCTCCTCACTTTGCCCTGCCTTGCCATGTCAGCCTTCCACGACGCTTTTTCCCACTACCTGCAACTTTTCACATAACTTTTCCCTTCAGTTTGCTCCTTTTCCATGTCCTGATGGGCTTTTGCACCCGGCTTCTCCCCGACTTCCCATTCTGCCTCCACCCCACAGCACCCATCTCTCCTCCCGCTCTGCCCTTGCCATCACCCACAAGCGGCGGCTTCAC
>NW_009939078.1:931-5684 GCF_000696875.1 Nestor notabilis | reverse complement strand
AGGAGCCAGGCCGCGGGGCGGAACGGGGCTCCGGAGGGAACCAGGCCGCCGGGCAGGAACAGGGCTCCGGGGGAGGAATCGGACCCCGGAGGAGTCCGCACAGGCTCTACCGAGCCTCCGTTGCGGGCCATTCGGTGTCTCCGAGGCAAAGCCTCGTCCGGCGGCTCCACGGGCGGGCCAGAGCGCTGTGAAGTTCCGCGCCTCCATGCCTGAGCACGGTTGTTTCTTCCCCTCAGGGTGGCGAATTCCATTCGGAGAGTGTTCATCGCGGAAGTGCCCATCATAGGTACCGCGTACTGCAGTCAGGCCCGTGGGCTGCTGACTCGTCACTCTTACCGCTTCCCCTCCCGTTTCTGTTTCCTCCTGCACCTCCAAGCTGCTTCTAGCCCACCTCACCCTTGTATAGCCAGTTCTGTGTGTTACCAGAGGCTGCCTCAGTTTCACTGCAGTCTCTAAAATATTTCTGTGCCCTCACAAAATTCTCAGCTTTTCCCCACAGAAATGTTCATAGAATCACAGAATCCCAGACTGGTTTGGGTTGGAAGGGACCTTAAATCTTACCCAGTTACATCCCCTGCCATGGGCAGGGACACCTTCCACTAGAGCAGGTTGCTCCAAGCCCTGTGTCCAACCTGGCCTTGAACACTGCCAGGGATGGGGCAGCCACAGCTTCTCTGGGCAACCTGTGCCAGGGCCTCACCACCCTCACAGGGAAGAACTTCTGCTTAAGATCTCATCTCAGTGTCCCCTTTGTCAGGTTAAAGCCATTCTCCCTTGTCGTGTCCCTTCAGGCCTTTCTCAAAAGACCCTCTCCAGATTTCTTGTAGCTCCTTTAGATGTTGGAAGACTGTTATAAGGTCTCCCCTGAGACTTCTCTTCCTCTGCTTGTGACTTTTTCCTCTCTGCAGCCATCGACTGGGTGCAGATAGATGCCAACTCCTCTGTCCTCCATGATGAATTCATTGCACACAGGCTAGGTGAGTGCTGGGCACGGGGAGGAAGATGAGGATGTGCAGCAAGGCAGAGGTCATGTACGAAATCAATCTGGGGGTGCTGAAGCACCTTCCCTGGGAGGCTGCTGTTCCTCCAGCCATGTCGGCAGGAGAGTCAGTGCTCCCGTGGCCTCACTTGGATACTCCCACAATTTCCTTTTTCCTACAGGTCTCATCCCACTCACCAGTGATGACATTGTGGATAAGATGCAATATTCCAGAGTAAGTCAAACAAAATGGGGGTGCTTATTTTGATGGTGTTGGGTGTCCTGTCTGAGGGGAAGCGCTTCTGTTTTGTTCCTGGGAGAGGTTTGACATAAAGTTCTTGACCCATGTGTCCCAGGACTGCACGTGTGATGAGTTCTGCCCAGAGTGCTCTGTAGAGTTCACCCTGGATGTCCGGTGTAATGAAGACCAGACTCGTCACGTCACATCCCGTGATCTCATCTCCAACAACCCCCGGGTCATACCGGTCAGTGCAATCCCTCTGCTTGTCAGCAAGTGCCCTCTCTATGTTCCTGTTGAGGCAAACACTTGGGATGTGGACGAAGCACAGCCTTTGAGCACGTTTCGTGTTGCCTAAAGACCCACTTAAACTGCAGTGGGAGAGCAAAGCATGAGTATCTGTAGACACAGCAGTGTGTGCCAGTGCCCTCCTTTTCTTCATCTTGTTGTCCTACACTTGCTGTCTAATGTCCTGTCAAAGCAGCATGGCCTTGTTAAAGTTTCATCCCATACCCTTCATCCCAAACTCATGGGATGCTCAATCTTGCCTCAAACATTTGGAGCATGTATGCTTGTGTCCTCCTGCCGTGTCACTGCAGCCTCCCACCTGCTTGCTGCCAGGGCTCTTAACAGGAGCGGCCTCTTTGAAGGCTTGGCAGCAAGCCTGCAGCCTCTGGTTCTTGGCTCTTGACACAGCAAGGTGTGAGGAGCCCAGGCCAGGGCACTGCTGCCAGCCTGCTTTTGCTCAGTTGCCTTGGGTAGGGCTGGTGGAGCCAAACGAAAACAGAAGCAAAGGGGAATGTTTTAAGACACTATTGATGCCAGCGCTGTATGTCACCTCAACCTTGGGGCTAGTGACAATGTCTGCCTGGTTAAAGCCTAGCTGTAGCCCGCTGTGCCTTGCTTGCTTTGGCTGAGTGCAGCAAGTGCTGTGTGTCACCTACCAGCAGTCATGGGTGTGTGTCAGAACAAAGCGGCGGGGCTGGAGCACTCCATCCTGGCAGGGAAAGCAGGCAAGCGGGCTGGTGGAGATGGGTGTCATGTATGTTGCTGGAGATGGGTGTCATGTATGTAGCTGCAGCTGCCTGGGTTGCCCCAGTTTCCATTAAATACAGAGGGCTGGATTTGGTCCTGTAAGTCATTCCGGAGTGGGTCTCTGCAGTCTTCAACTTTTGTAGGCAACTGCTCTTTGGTGTGGGGAAAAGAGCTGATCTTGCCATAATTCACTTGCTTTAGTTGTTGTTCTGCAGGTAACATCTCGGAGCAGAGACAACGACCCCAATGACTATGTGGAGCAGGATGGTAAGCGGTTTTCACAGGGAGTAAGAGCTGGAGAAGGGCATGAGTTTTTGTTTCAGGCTCTTTGAACTCATTCTTCCTTTACTAGTTGTGTAACCGTAGAACAGAGCTAAAGCTGGGGGAGAGAACCCAGCATTACTTTGTCACTGGGGTTAGCAGTTTGTCTTAATGACACTTTGAGGCTACCCCCAAAACCAAAGTCCTGTGTCAGAGGGTGCTTCTGTCTCTCTTTGCAAGAGCTTGGAGATGGCAAAGATGCAAAGTGGTGTGCTGTCTGCTGTTGCTTGGGGACTGTGCATCTCTTTTTTTTTTTTACTTAGCAGAATGCATCGTAGATACTCTGGGGACACAGATGATCCCCTCTGAGAATCCAAGTGAGCCCTGGCTCCTGGGGACTGAAAAGGAAGTGTGATCCTTTGCCCTAGTGTGATCCTACACACTCTTTTCTCCTCTGCAACCTACTCCAACATGTGTGTGCTTTTCCACAGACATCCTCATTGTGAAGCTGCGGAAGGGCCAGGAGCTGAGGCTGCGAGCCTATGCCAAGAAGGGCTTTGGCAAGGAGCATGCCAAGTGGAACCCCACAGCCGGTGTCGCCTTTGAGTACGACCCAGACAACGCACTGAGGCACACTGTGTACCCCAAACCAGAAGAGTGGTATGTCTGAAGGAACTGGGAAAGATAATTTGGGTCAGTAAGTGATCATGAGTGTGCCTGTAACTTCCCCTTGCACAGACCCTACTCCAGTGTTAGGGTACCAAGGCCAGTTCCTTGATGGTAGCTGCATACAAGGTGGACTGGTTTGTGGCCGCCTCTTGTCCTCCCCTCATGTGCTGTCACTGCTGTTTTACCTCACTTTCATGTTTTTCCCCAACACTTGTTACAGTTTTTTCTTCCCTGCACAAGTGGTATGTAGGCCAGGGTAAGGTCTGAGGAAGGAATAAATCCACACAAGGTGGAAGAGGTTGTTGTGAGAGCAAAGACCATAAGATTTGACTGCAATGCTGATTTTTCAGCTCTGAGGAAGCCCAGTGTGTGGCTCTGATCTCCCCCCAGACATCTCCTAACTCCTGGATCCTGAGCTCTAGCAGCAGGGTTTTCCTCTCTGATCCTTTCCTCTGCTCTGACATACCATCCTGCACAGATAGCATGATGCAGCTCCTCTAAAAGTGACATGATTTTGCTTTTGGAAAGCTGCTGCCCTGCTCTGGCCAGGGAGAGGACTTTACTTAGCATCACTTTTCCGTGAATAGATACCTGAGCTCTGCATCCCAGTGATCACCAGGCAGACATCCTGTCATTGAGCACACTGGAGCCAGCAGCAGGGCAAGGAACTGGGTGCTTTAGCAAAGGCTGGCTGAAAGCAGGGACTAGGGGTTGTGGATGTGCTGCTGTAACAGCAGGGCAGCAGGCAGAGCTGTGCTCAAGGTCAGGGAGACCTTGATGCAGGAGCAGGATTTGGTGCAGGTCTGTAGAAGCAGAGCTGCAGCTGGAGAGGAGGTGAGCGGCAGAAGGGGCTCAGATCTTCCTTCTCTCACTGGAAGATTTGCCTTTGCAAAAGGCTGCAAGCAGTGGCAGGCAGGTGGTGGGCTGTTGTACCTCCACATTGCCCACTTTGAGCCTGGGTGCTCAGACTCAGAACATGGGATTGCCCAGAATATGGATTGCAGAACATGGGATTGCCCAGAATATGGATTGCAGAACATAGCATCGTGCTCAGCTGTCTGTGAACGAGCTTCCCAGAGGGGCAGTTAGCCTGGGTTTCCACCTCAGCCTGACTGCCAGGGGCTTTCTGCTCAGGAGCTGGCCTGGAGATCCTGTGTCGCTAGGTTTGCGCTCAGGAGACTTGAGAAGCCCTTTGTTGCTGAGGGTGGAGGTGTGGGTCAGTCTGTAACATGCATGAAATGGGCTGGGACCTGCCTGCAGCCATCCCAGCCCTGTTTTCAGGATGGAAGGAGCAAATGCTGCTTGGCTTTGATGGGCTCTGCAGGGCACGTTCGTGGGTCCGGTTTAGTCAGTCTGGGTGAGGATGGGGCATGTCAGGCATTGGGCTCCTTCAGCACTTGGTCAGGGTGGTAGTCTGGGATCTTCAGTAGGAACCAGGTTGGCTGGTAGTTGTGGAAATCTGGAACTGGGTGTTTTCCTTCATGTCAATGGTCTGTACATGTGGACTGAAACTGGACTTCAGGAACTGCCAGCTACAGACCAGGCTGTCGGGGATAACCCCTTTTCCTGGG
>NW_009939078.1:0-588 GCF_000696875.1 Nestor notabilis | reverse complement strand
CAGTAGTGGTTTGTGTTATACCTTAGTTACTGGAGAGCTGTTATCTCAACCCGTGGGAGTTACATTCCTCCGATTCTCCTCCCCATCCCTCTGGGAGCGGGGGGAGGAAGGAAGAGGGTGGGGAGTGAGCGAGCGGCTGCGTGGTTCCAAGTTGCTGGCTGGGCTTAAACCACGACACCCATGAAGGCTGGTTGTAGTTAGGTGGTGCAGAGCAGAGGATTATGCTGCTGCTCCACAGTTTTGTGATCAGGAGCATAACACAAGAGTTGATGTGCCAGCCTGTACTTTTTCACAAGCAGTTTTGGGGTGGAACTGGATAGTTTTGAAGTTTCCAAATGATTTGTGGTAGATAAATTGCCCCACAGTTTAGCTGATGGTCTGATAGATGTATTGGATGCTTGAGAAGCAGAAATGTCTCTGTGATGTGGAATTTCAAGTTGGAATTTGAAACCCGTTTGGGTTTCATTTGGTGCTGTAAAAAATCTGTAATTTCTACTGGAGAGGATCCAGCAGGGGGCACAAGGATGATGAGGGGTCTGGAGCATCTGTCTTACAAAGAGAGACTGCAGGAGCTGGGCCTGTTTAGTC
>NW_009939077.1:0-2798 GCF_000696875.1 Nestor notabilis | reverse complement strand
TTTTTTTTCCTTCCTAAGAGCAAGGATTTCTGGATATGATATTGCCATTTCTGCTTCCACCCAGAACTGGCCAAATCATGTTTTCTCTGCTGGGGGTTGGTGCATAGATGGGCACAAGTGAAGGGGAGCTGCCCTTCCCTAAAGGGAATCTCCGTGTTTCTTAACAGCTCCATGTATTATGGTCTTCCTGAGGTCCGGTATAAAAAGTAATATCCCAACTTTTTGTGTCCATTAATTATCATCTTCATTTTTTAATTTATTAGCAGCTCAGAACTGAGCACTATGACTTAAATGTTGCATCTGGGCTCTCTTTCAGGGGACAGCATGAATGAGCAGCAGACGCTGGATTAATGCCTTGTCCTAATCTCCTTTTATTTGCAAATATCCAGTTCCTTGCAGATGGCTCTGAACAACAAAAAGCATACACGGCCTGCCTCTGGGGAAAATTAGGTTGTTTGTGGCCATTGCTGCTTGCGTTATAATCTCTGCTGGCAATTTCCTCTTTTGTCACCAGAGCGAGGGTTCAATGGGACTTCGAAGGCACAGCATAGCAAGGCCACATTTGAAGCAGCACTCTTTTGGGCTGTGAAGCAGGGCAGTGGAAAAAGAAAGACGACTTTCTCTCTTTAGAGATCAGGAGGTTGCATTTCTTTCTTTACATCATCCTTTCACCAGTGCCATTACAAGGGGGTCAGGACAACCAGCTTATGTGAGCATCTCTCCTTGTAGCACAAAATTCCTTCCTGTGCCAATGGGCTAACTCTGGAGCTAATTTCAAGTCAGACTGTCAGTTCTTCATCTTGACTGCTGTCCCCAAGCTTAGCTGATGTGCGATGAGGCAGTGCTCGTTCGTGACTTTATCTTCAACTTGTCAGAGTGTGATATGAGAAATCAAATTTGATGTGATGAATTAAGGACAGGTCTGGGCATTATCGACTCTTGTGAAAGGTTGGGGGGTAAAGCTGCTTATCAGGAGATAATTAATAATTTAAAAAAAATGAAATTATCAGATTAATGTTTGTGTCCTGGCTCTGTCTCAAAGACTGCCAGCAGAAAAATGCAGGAAGCTTCCCATAAAGAGCAAATGTTGCAGCAGGAGAGATGAGCCTGAGGTACTGCATGCAAGCAGAGGCACTGGGTGGTACTGTTAAAATTTGTAACTGCCAGCTATGTAACAAGAAGATCTTACTGCAGATGTCAATGTCACATTGTTGGCCCAAAGTGAAATGCTCTTTTCACTCACTAGCTAAGCAAGCAGGAAATTGCAGAAGATAATTAGTTACCAGTGATACATCATTAGGGTACTCAAGCCAGCTTTCTGGATGCTGCCTAGGTAATCTACAGAAGCCAGCCTGGTTGGTTCGTTTATTGTGGTGGTGGTTTCTTTTTTGTGTGGGGGGGTTTTAATGTGGAGAATTTCTGGGCTATGAAGGACATGCCCTTTTTCCTTATCCCTTTGATGGCACTGCTGCCTGTGAGCTTGAGGTGCCAGGTCTGCCTCCAAGCCAGTCCCAGGGGCACTGCAGGTGTTGGACCAACACATGGAGCTGTGCCCTGAGCAGAAAACTGCAGTGACTGCAGACAATTCAGGAGAGGATCTGATGTGTTTGCCTTCAGAGTTAGCAAAGTCCCTCAGACCTCCAGTTCGCGGCTGTATACCTGTCAGGGCTGGTTGCTGTACTAAAAATAATCAAAAGTTTGGCTTCTCCAAAGGTGGGATTAGTTAGGAAAATTGTTCCTGTAGCATCTTAAATTACATTGAAAGTAAGGCACCAACATGCTAGTACTGTAAATTGTAATTATAATTGCAGCGTGATACCTACTTTTGATCAAGTCTATCATGATAGCAATGCCAATGAAGTTATGGCAGAAGAAGGGTCCTTTGTCACTCTTTCTGGCACTTGAGTCTGGTTGATCAAACATACCTCTGGTATGTCGACACGTGTTAGCTGCACCTTTGACAGAAATATGACTGTACCTTGTGGTTTCTGTGTTTTTGGAAATACGTGGTTTATCTATTTAAAGCCTAGAAATTGAAACAAGTTGTGTGCATCTTTTTTTCCCCTTTACTAGCTGACAAAATTAGTCCAATATATGGCCCTTGTTCTAAACCTTCTGCCATCAGTGGATGCTGCACCAAGTATGGGCAGTGGTGGGAAACAGCCTGACTCTGGAGAGGAAATGGCTTCTTCTAAAGCAGTGCTTTCAATTTAGCCTTTGCTCTGTTTTTGCCTTTTATCTTTTCTTAAAAATTTTTATTCTGCAATTGTATATATCCTTCTAGCTAGATCATTTAAGTCATCTGAGTGCCTAGTGCATGTCTTTGTCTATTCTGGCTCCTCTGACTTGTAGGGCAGGAAAGCTATTTTGTTAAATAAAAAAAATAAATGGAATTGGCTGTTTCCAGATGGCAATTAAGAGATATTCAGGGTTTGTGCCATGATATTCTGTTCTGTCATAACTGCTTCCTCATGATGTTGCTTTCTGACCCTCTCATCTTTTCAAGGCAGACTGCTGCAGGTGGCTCTGCCCAGGTGTAGCATCTCATGCAGCTGTCTTGAGAATTCTCTTGGAAGAAATATGGGGGGGTTTGGGGTGGGTGTGTTTTGGGTTGGTTTTTTTTTGTGTTTTTTTATTTTTTTACAGTGTTGAACACACTTAACTCCACTGAACCCACTCTTTAGAATATTGTGCTCCTGTCCCTTTACTGACACTTCTCCAGCCCTTTTCTCTATCTCTGAATTCAGGATGTTTAAGGGGGCTTCATGGTAAATGTCCTTCTTGGAAGGAGGTTTTTT
>NW_009939076.1:11274-24251 GCF_000696875.1 Nestor notabilis | reverse complement strand
GAGCCGGGGCCGCCATGCCCCTTCCGAGGGCAGCCGGGCTGGAGCCTGCAGCCGTGGTACAGCGTTGCTGCACCTGCCTGGATGAAGCGCTGAGGGTTTCTGGCTGGCTCTGGCTCCCCAGGTCGGTGTTTCTGGCAGCGCTTCCCCCACTCACCCCCTTCCCAGGGGATGAAACCCAGGACGAGTTTTCCAGGAGTATCTGATGTTGTTCAGTGGGGTCTTGGCACGGGCCCCAAAACAGGGTTTGTATTGATTTCCTATGACAGCACAGCCAGAAGAGACTGTAGACTGCAACACGAACTCCCCTTTTCCATTGCTGGATGCAGTGTTGCGCATCAGCTCCTGTAATCTCAGCACATGGCTCATCCTTGCATCAAAGAAGAACCTGACACGTTAAGGTGGGGCCTCTCCTGCATCATCATCCTTTCTAGGTCTCCTGAGAGAGAACTGGCAGTGTTCAAGGCCAGGTGGGACGGGGCTTGGAGCAACCTGGTTTAGTGAAAGGTGTCCCTGTCTGTGGCAGGGGATTGGACCTGAATGAGCTTTAAGGTCTCTTCCAGCACAAACCAGTCTGTGATTCTGTGATTCTGTGATTCTCTGACTTGGCTGCAGCTCTGCAGTACCCTTGTCAGCCTCTGCCCATCTTCGGGTGCAGAGCATGGCCCTCATTCACTCCTGCTCCAGGGTGCTGTGGGACACGTCTGATTCCTTGAGCAAACAATACAAGCTGGCTTTGTTCCTAAAGGGCTGCTGGTGGACATGTGCCTAGCTCCCTGGAAACATGTTCCACATGCAGATGACAGTATTACACTTGGCCGTACCTGTCCCTCTTTGTCTTTAGATAGACAGAAGAGAAAAGGGGGCTTTGAGAGTGGCAGATGGGGAAGTTCCTGAGGGAACCTGCATGGTGAATATTATTAAAAGGAGAATATTAATCTCTCCCATTGTAGTCTACAAGGGGAAAGCATAGGCATGGACTAACATCACCGAGTCAATTCACAGCGCATTCACCTAATTTCCTGATCCCTGATTCTTCAGGAGCTATGGTCCCAGATCTGTGTGTGTCCCTCCCCGCCCCCATTTAGTGCAGCCCTCGAGCATAGGGTTCTCCTGGTGCTACTTTTCATTTCAGCTAAAACTACTAAGGGAGGAAACCGACAAGACCAGCTGCATGGAGATTAGCTCTTTGATATTCTGCAGATGGCTTGCTCTGCTTATCACAGTTTATCACAGCTGTGGGATTTTTTTCCCCATGCTTTTTGCCGAGGTTGGCTCATAAAGACATGAAGCGGAGCTTGCTTCAGCATTATGTGTGGTAGCAAATTCCTGGCCGGGGACCCAGGTGCAGTGAAAGCATGATCTGTGAAGAAGAGGGAATGCTTCAAAGGCAGATGCAGCAGGTTCCAGGTTGAGAAAAAAACCTGCCAAAGCCTTGTCCGTTTCCATGTTTTGTAGTTTCCTTAACTACAATGCCAAAAACAAGGCACAAAAGGAAGCTGTGGTTTATACGGGCTCTGAAAGATCTCAGTTTATCTGGGGGATAAGTACCATTTCTGACACTTGGTAAGTTGAATTAATGGGACGTTGGGAGTGGTAGGGCTGGAGCCTGCTTTGCTTTACTCCTAGGCCAGGATTAAACAGTGGTGGGGAAGCGGGCAGCCAACAGCGCTCAGGTCAGTGAGTAAAGCAATGTTGAAGTCATTGGGTTACTCTGGCAACTGCACTGCACCTCTTGAGGCTGTGAGAGGCAGGGAACAGGGTTGGTGTAGCCCTGTGGCTAGGAGGCTGTTCGCCTAGTGAGTTCTGCAGTCTGGCATGGTGGTAAGAACAGAGAGGAGTTGCACACGTGTCTTTTCCAGGATTTAACCCATCTCTGCATCTCATGGCCTACCAGTGCTCTAAATAGTTTCTTTCTGGTGGCAACAGGTTGGATACTGTATTCTTAATGCTTAGGTTTCTAAGGTGGTGGTAGAAAAGATGCTTTCTGGGGTGCAAATTCGAGTGTGGCTGAGAGGGTGATCGGTCGCTGCTGGAAAGGGCTGACCCTGTTCCCTCCTCCTCTCTCCTCTGCGTTCATAAGCACATGCTCCTGCTGTGTTACCCTTGTGCTTGCCACAGTGCCTGTCTGATCCCCATGTGGAGGTTATAGCCAGGTTACTTTTGGACAGAAGGTTAAATGGACAGAAAACTAACCCGGCAAAACAAGTGACTTGTTTCATGCAGGGGTAATTAGTTGAATCAGCTGAGAACAGCGCTACAAGGCTGTCACAAGAGATGAAGTAGAAGGATGGAAATAGCAGCAGAGAGTGTCCGCACATCGCCTTTTGGCAGAAGTGAGCCATGAGGTGTCCCCAAATACCCCCATGGTCGGCAGAAGTAGAGCAGCAGCTTGGGAAAGCTGTTGTGATCATTGGTAACTGAGCCTGGGCTGCTCCTCAGGGCTGGGAGACTGATACCAGGGGCTTGTGTCCCATGCAGGCAAATTTGCTGCAGGTACCTAGATAGGCAAGATGCTTACCGTTGTAATAAGGTTGTCTGATCTTGCAAGATCCCAATCCAGAGGTGATATGACTTGCAAATCAGGGAGTGGGTGTCATTTGCAAATTCCCTGCAGCAGGGCAGGGTGCTGTTGGGATGTGCAATGTGATTATGTGAACTTGTGTGAAGGTATAAAATGAGCCTTCCATCCCCCGCCGCCCATCAGCTTGCCTTTCCTCCTTCAATCCCCCGCAACAACTGCCTGCTCTGGTAACAGGTCATGATTTCAGCCTGTCATTTTGCGTGTAAATTACTGGGTTTGAATGAGAGTTCAGACCAAGATCAGATGTGAACTTCAAGGCCAGTAGCTGTTCTGGAGGGACCTCAAGTTACATGATTTTTTTTTCTACAGTACAAGAGCCTGTACTTACAAGTACTTAGTACTGACAAGAGTCAGTAAGACTGAACTTAGTAGGCTCCATTATCAAGGAGATTAAATAATACCAAAACCAGTGTCATTTTACTTTAGGCTGAGGGTCTGTGTCTGCTTTTCAGAAACAGCTTTTCCAGAGGAGCTGGGTACAGACTGTACCTGCGTGCTGGTGTGCAGTAATCAGCAATGCTTACATTGCCTCTGCAATTGTGTCTGAGAGATGAATAACAGCTTTTCACTAATGGGTCTCATGTCAACAGGGGTGATTTAGTGAGGAAGACTGCAGTGCATTAGTTGCCATGATTCAGACTCACTCAGCCTTGTACTGATGGTTTATTGGTTTATAAATTAAACTGCAGAAGCTGCATCCCGACGGTGCTGGCATGCTGAGGATCCTGAAAGGGGCTCTTCCTGTCGGCGTCTTTCAGAAATCTTTAAGTTACTGCCTGAGGAATCAGGTTTAGCAGGTTTAGGCCCAGCTGTTACAGCAGTGACTCCAGCCAAGCTGCCCTGCCACTTGTCAAAATCATGGCATGACTCTGAGGAGGGATTGAGACTTCTGTGGCATCTGCCAAAAGCTCACCAGTGGTCTGTGCGTGTTCCTGTGGCATCCTGCATCCTTGTTTTCTGAGCAGGGAGCAAGTCCCTCAAGCTTCACACAGGCAATAGAATGCTGTCCGTGAGATGCTGTTGAGCGATGCTGCCCACTGCTGTGCTGGAAGGATCTGTGCTTCTCTTGTTGTGGGGAGAAGAGAGGCAGGAGAGACCAGGGCAGGGATTTGTGGATCTGTGCTGGTCCGGCAGTTAACATTGAAAAGTTCTTTAGTAATGAAAAACATGTTTTCTAAGCAGGTAACTCTGGTCTCCCTGAGACCAGCTGGGCTCTTTTAATCGCAAGGCTCTTGCCCGGAAATTCCCCATCTGCCCCTACATGGTCCTGCAGTGAACTGTTCTTTCTCAGGTCTTTTCAAGGTTCAGCCCCAGCCCACTTAAAGGTGGTGCTGGTGCTGGTGTGTGTCTTGTGGAGGATAGAGCAGAGTGTTTACCTGTGTGGAGTAGGAGCTTCAACTTGCTTTGAATAGGTTGTCTTTGAACCACAGGAGCTATTTAGAAAGAGCCTCAGGAGCAAAATAATTCAAATCTAAGGCTAAAATGTCTCAGATGGTATCCTGCTACCTTGTGTTTCCTATTCACTAAAGACACACAGGACAGTTATAGCAGCTCAGCTCCTGCTCACATGTCTGCTGTAAATGTTCCTGTATGGGAGAGCAGAGCCAGGAAGGATTTTGTGTACTGAAGATAGCGATACTACAGCAACTGTGGACATTTCAGATTTCATGCTGGTAAAAATGCTGATTAGCCCCACAACAGGGACAGTGCTTTCACCCTTGCTTCACCTGCATGGAGTCCAATTTGGGGTGACTTGTGGTTTCCTACCTGCAGCTCATCCCTGTAGCTGGGTGCAAGCTCTGTAATGAAGGTCAGAGGTTCGCCTATATGTATATATATAAAAATTTGGCTTTTCAGTGGCTCAGTGAGCCCTGTTCATTTCTGTTCTCAGTGGTGGCTGGTTCCTGTGGTGGAGGCAAAGCCACAGCAGGATGTGTGAAGGGCCATCCAGGATTTGTGGACCCATTCCTCCAGACCCTACGCTCTTTCCAAACTATTACAAACGCCCCTTCTCAGGTGAGTCCTTGCTGCGTGTTAGGGATGTATGCTTTTGTACTGTGACATGGCACAGCTTGTCCATTTGATGTCCTTACTCTTTGACATCCTCAACAGTCTCCACTCACACTGGTGCAGGTGCTGCTTCACGGATAGTGAGCCTAAAGGTGGTGTGTACAGCTGGTCAAAAGATAGGAAAGCATAAGGTAGAGATGGAGAGGGGATCTTCAGCATTGTTTGTAGGCTGTGGGTGAAGAAAACCACGAGGCCAGATAGTTTCCTGATAATCTCTTTCTCTTCCTTTCTCTGTAGCTCGAGGGAGGCTGGAAGGGAATGCTCTCAATCTGGATTTTACCTCTGACCCTCTGGATCCAGTTCCTAACCCTTATAGAGCCTGCCAGGTCCAACCAGCCCCTCGCATTCGCCCCAGTGGAAGGGAATTCCTGGCGAAGGGACGGAAGGGGATGCTCAGTCTCTTACTGCAGCTCGAAGGGCTCTCCGTTGATGGGAGGCTGCCAGTCGAGAGTAAGTACAACTGAGCTCCTGCTGGCCTGAGCTGTGTTTGGTGTCAGGAATGAAGCATCAGAGTTTTGGCTGAATTCCTCAACTCTGCTTCCTGAGGAGAGCTTGAGATTTGCAAAGGCAGTCACTCCACCTCCTGCATTTGGCCTGGCAGTGGTGTCTCTGGGCCATCGCATGTGCGGGAGCCAGAGCTGCTGTGACCTTCTTGACTCCAGTCTGGCCCAGGTCTAGAATGGGAAGGGAGACTGTAAAAAAGAAGCTGTTTAATTTGTATTTGAGGAACTAGTCATGGATGAGAGGCTATTGAGAGGTGCTGGAAATAAATAAAGCCCTCCTAGTTTGCTGTTTCTGAATACAACCAGTATCTTTACAGTTAAACTTAAAAATAGATTGGATGAAATCTTAATGTATAGAGGGTGTTTAATCTGGGGAATTCCTTGTTAGTGAAGCCAGGCAGGATTTGGGAAGACTGTATGTGTGGATACTGGGAATATCTTTGCAAAAGATGTTCCCTTCCCCAGGGAGGTCACCCAGAGTACATTCAGAAGTCCAGGAAGGAGATAAGGCTAAGCACTGGGTGTCTGATTTACTTCATGTGCTGGAATTGCCCCTAGCCCTGCCTGGTGCCAGTGTGGTGCCTGCCAGCTGAACTGCTGTGCCAGAGCAGGAGAGGAATGAAGAGGGTCTGGTTGTGTCAGCTGAAATATTCCCCGTCTTGGAGAGCCCAAGGATCATTTTTGATTCAAAACCAACAAATACAATCCATAGCCTTGATTATGTTCCTTTGAATGTGGGACAGCAGCTGACCCTGAAACCAGGTACAGTGCAGGTTTAAGGCTGTGCAGCTGCCATTAACCATTCAGAAACACCATGGGTGCTGAACTGGGAAATGACCTTGCTCTCAAGAGGATGCTGGTATGGCTTGTCTGGCATAGTCCCAGATGGGACAAGTGACCCACACTCTCTCAGAACAAGGGAGTCTGTGAACACCAGTAATGTGCACAGACCTCTGCCAGTGCTCAGCTGGGCACTGCAGGATCCTCTGGCAGACGAGGGTCAATCCTGGAGTGTGCATCTAACATGGGGAAGAAAGTACTGTTTGTCTAGTCTGCAGAGGAGGGGAGAGCTCGCTCTTCTGTGGGCGGTTGGACCAGCTTTGGAGACAGAGCTGTGGGCTCTGGTGCCAGTGCTCCAAAAGCCAGAATCCCTGGGCGGTGTCTGAGAGGTGAAGACTGTGTCTCCTCTCACTGTGCAGAGAAAGAGTCCAAGGATCATGAGAAGGAAAATGTAAGGCGAATAAAGGAGATTCAGAAGAAGTACAAAGAGAAGGAGCAAGCCCAAGAGCACAGCAAGCCCAAGCCTGTGAAAGCTCTCTGGAAATCCCAGAAATACAAAAACGTGGAGTCAAAGGTGAAGGCCAAGCTCCAGGTCAGTACCCACTGAGCTCTTGAACTCTCTGGGCCTGGGATGCAGTTCAGCCATGAGGCTCTGTGGAATGGTGGAGATGGGGGAGTCCCAGAATCTCCAGATCTGGGGCAGCTCAGTGCTGCAGCATGGAGGGCAGATGTGACAGTGGGGCTATGTGCTGAGCGAGAACGTGGTGTCTGGCTCCAGAGAGCAACTGCTGTAATAATCCATGTCCTGTCCAACCCAGAAGACCCCTCATGCAGGAGAAGCTGAGAGGAGGAAAATCTCATCACACCCTCTGCCTGGAGGCTCCTGCTTGGCCTCTTGGGGACATACAGGTTTCCCCTCACAGCCATATTCCTGGTCTAGAGGTGCATCCAGCTGGCTTTTCAGCTTCCCAGCGTTTGGGGCAACACTTCTCTGGGGTTAGTGCCAAAGGGCTGTGGTATTCTGTCCCATGGATCATGGTTCGCAGAGGTAGGTCTTCAGGCTGCATCAAACCTCGGTCCAACTCTTATGGCCGTGTGGATCCATAGTGGGCTGTATGTCTCCGAATTCCTCTCCAAGTGATTGTTGTGGTAAATAACTCCTGTGCTGTGGGGACAAACAGCATCTCCAGGCAATCAACGTGGAGGTCTTATAGATGAGCACAACCTGCAAGGGTATATGTAATTCTTGTCCTCTGTACACATGCTTGTGGGAGAAGGGCTGTGGGGCTGTGCCTTGTTTCCTCAGGCTTTCTCAGCTGCTGAAACAAGCAGATGTCTGGCTTTGTGAAGGTTTTGGGCTGCTTTTTGCTTCTTTCTCTTTCTTTCTCTGGGTAATTTTTTCTTCCCTGGTGGGTTCCTGGTGTTTAAATGGTGCCTCTGCCAGAAGGCTTTGCTAAATGCACCAAAAACACTGCCTTGGTAGACTTCTACCTGTTTGTACAGAACATAAAGTGAAGGCCACGGGAGAGGGAAGGAAAGCTCCATCACTATCTTTGGATCATTGTCTGGATATGGGAAGCTCCTGTGGTCCAGGTGACCTGTGTAGTCCATTAGCCTCTTCTTTTGTCCAGAAATAGGCGCTGCAGCTCCTGTGGATGGGGTTGGCTCCTGCTGCACATCAGCAAGCAGAGGAGTCTTGTGCTCACCTCCATTGTAGTGCCCTCCTGGGGAAGAGGCCCCAGGCTCCTTTCCAGCTCAGCCTCACATGGGAGAAGCTCCCTGGGCAAGAGACAGTGCAGGGCTGCTGCCTTGGCCAGCGTAGCCTTGAACTGTTAAAGCCTGCGTTCCTGTGAGTCTCAGGAGAGGGCTTTGTCCTACGAGTCCCTGATAGCCTTCATGGTCTCATTCTCTGTTCTCTTTGCAGCCAACTAGGCTGTGTGGACAGGAGTGACACAGGGAGCTGTTGCTTGTGCAGACAGTGGGTGCAAGCTGGGTGACACCTCAAGCACTGCCAGTTACACAAGCCTTCCCTTGGGTATTCTCTTGCTGAGTTAGAGCCTCCAAGTTCCTCCTCATCTCTGTATTGCTTCACCCTGGTCTGAGGCCCTCAGGCCAGCTTTTGACACTAAAACTAATAATGTGTACTGCTAACAATATTATAACAATAACAATACTGCAAAAATTGACAAGACGATTTCCAAGCCAGTGGTTCCAAGTGCTGTGTCCCTTCTTCACAGTGACACCAACCCCCCTGAGATCTATGACCTTTCCACACACTGGATCAAACCCACATGTGCTTTAGGAACACAAGCCAATGCTCTCGTTTGACAAATCTTCTGGGTTAGAGGAAGATTGAGATAATTTTTTCTTTTGTTCTGGAGAAGGGGGGTGGTCTCTGTGCAGGCAGTTTCTGCGTGGTGCGTTCCTTGTGCTCCAGAGAGGTGGCTGGAAGCCCTGGTGCTGACTCACGTAGGTTTAACTATTACTGTGGCTCTCCTGGAGCAGGGGTGTTCCCTTTGAAGGATCTCCATCTTCTGTGGAGCTGCTGCTGCTCAGAGTTTCAGTTGAATCTGTTAGAGTGCTTCTTTAATAGAAGGCTTACAGGCTTGACTTAGCAAGCCTGAGTCTGGGTTTATAGACTGCTGCAGTTTGGAGACCTTGGTTAGACCCTCTCTTAACAACAGTAGTTGACTAATTCCTTCTAAGTATGCATGCAACTTCGGAACTGTGGCCTTTTGATCTACTCCCTCCAGAGGAGGTGATCCATTAAGGATTGGACTCAGAAGGGGAAGAGGACCCTGTACTATAACAGCTTGAGATGTGTGTTTTTTCTCAGCTTCCTTAATGGCTTTAGTAAGGCACAGGACCCCTTGTCGTCAACCCAAGTACCATTCTTCAGTTTCTTTAAATGAGGTAGGAGAAAACAGTAGAGGCCTTGCTGGTCCTTGTGGTCCCTTTTGGAATACACCACAATAAGAAGGGTGGGGGCAAATCCCACTTCACTCTTAGTGGATCATGTGGTGCAGTGGGCCTGGTCCCTGATAGGCTTTGAGTTCATCTTTCAGAGGAATAAGGGCTTCTGTAAGTTGTGGAGTCCAGTCACATTACTTGTTTTTCCAAAGCAAGTTGTTGGGCGAGCAATTACCAAAAACCCTGGTGCATGTTTTTACCATAACCTCATGTGCCTAACAACTGTTGTAAGTCTGTTTTATTGCCCAGGGTTTGTCCTTCTCGGTGCTTGAGAGGGTATCATCAGGTACTGCCACAGCTCCTGTTATCCACCAGACCCGTAAGAATTTAACTTCTTGTCTGGGACCTTGTCATTTGGAGGGTGGAATGTTGAGCCCATTTTTATTCAATAGGTTCCAGGTGGCTCCAGCCCCTTGCCCCTCCTGTTCTTTATTGTCTCCACCCATTAGGATGTTATCTGTACATTCATATATGTGGACATTTGCTGGCACCTCCACAGGACTGAGGAGTTTGGCCAAGGCACTGTGGGCAATACTGGGGGAATGTTTATACCCTTGTGGGAGTTGGTTAAAGTGTACTGCGTACCCTCCCAAGTGAAACCCAACTGGGGTTTGTCTTCTCCCTTTAGGGAAACCATAAAAACCATATCCTTAACATCTGGCATGGCTATCCAGGGGTGGACATCAGCCTGTCCTGCTGTCACTGCAGAGGTTAGGCTCGGGACAGCAGTAGTCACTGGTGGAGTATTGCTGTTCAATTCCCTGGAATCAGTTGATGAACAACACTGGCCACCAGCCTCACAGACTGGCCAGACTGGAGAGCTCCAAGGGGAATGTGCACAACCTGGAATGTGGCTCTTCTCTAGGTCTTTAATCACTTCCAAGATGCCCCATTTGGCAGCAGATACTGAGCATCACAGGTTGTTCTAGGCTGTGGTAGTCAGGGGCAGTCTGTGAAAGCCTCACACAAGAAGCTTCTGCTTCTCTGCATTCCAAACTCCACACCCTGCTGTAGGGTAGATCCCATCCCTTGCCTGCTGGTATGTCAAACCTTTATCTATTTTCCTTGTAAGGACTCAGAGCCACTTCCACAGCCGCCATCCTCTTCTCGCCAGGCAGCCAGAGTTGAGTTTGAGCTCAGGGGAATTTTTCTCCTACACCAGTTACCCCCAGTGTATTTACAGCTTTCCTTGACAGGTTAATTCCTCACTTCTCCATTTGCTGCTTAGTTAAAACACTAATACGGGCCCTGTATCAATTAAAATCTCAGACTTAGGGGATATGTCTGCGGGCTCCTTAGCAGCAGCCATTAGCAGCTATCACTAGGTGAGTGGGCAGCTGAACCCAAACTTGTGGGTTTTAACCCCTTCAGGTACTCCCACTGAGGTGCCAAAGGGTTAAAGGCACCATTGCTGTTTGGGGGTGTGTCACCTTTGTGTCTGTCTGGGCTTCTGACCCTTCCTTCCTTGGAGGGGCTATCGGTGCAGCCCCACTCAGGTACCAAGCAGTAATGCACCTCACCAAAGGGCTTTTCTTTCCGAGCCCTAAATGGTCTGTGTCAGGAAGGTTCAAAATCCTGGTGAGGTCCTGTGCATTGTGCTCCATGGCTGCTCGAGTTCTCTCCCTCAGAGACTATTTCCAGGGTGTCTGGTGATCCTCAGAGGAGGGCTCTGAGGTGGCCATGACCTCCTGGAGCAGCCATCAGTGCAGCCCTCTCCTGTACCTTGCTTGGTTGCAGGCAGCCTTTGGCACTCCCTGCAGCAGCTTGGACAGTGCTTTTGCTGAGCAGGGACAGGCTCTCCTCTCTCCTGGGCTCTACACCTCAGCCCAAGAGCCCCTTCAGGAGGTTATTGAGCAATCGCCCACCAGTCTGTGGCTCAGAACCACTCCTGGACCCCCAAACCTGCTCTCTTCTTCATCACTGCACAACACCCCATCTCCCCTGGCACAGGCTCTCCACAAATACTCTGTTTCCATTTCTGCTTAAAAACTTCCTGTGCAATTCCCTGAGCTGAGGTCCAGACCAGAAGCCATGCACAATGTCTGCCCATTGGTTTTAATGAGAGCTCGCATGTTCCTTTCCTCAAGCTCCACCATCTCTTCGAAGTTTCTCTCATCAGAACCTCCCCACATATCCCTGTCCCCATCCTCCAGGCCCATAACCAACTGCCAAATTTGGACAACACTGGTGGGTCTTTTTGCTCTTGCCAGCATAGTTTCCATTTTTTGTTCCAATAAATGATTTTGCTCTCTTTCTCTTTTCAGTTCCTCTTCTGAACCATCCATTTCCAAATCATTCTTTGCAAAACAGTCCTGTGCCTTTACCAAGCTTGTGCCCAGGATGGCACACATGCTCTCTTCATCACCTCCCCCATCTCCACAGTGTTGTTCCATTCTATCTGCAACCGCTCCTGGTTAAAACCACTTCTCTTTCTCCCACTGTACACCCAGGGGAGAAGGGATCATCTGTGCACCCGTCACCTTTCCTCTATGGACATTCCACTGACTACACCAGTTTAAATGTAACAGAACCAATAAATTGAGGCTAAACGACATTTATTGCTCCAACTCAATTTAAGATCCACCAACATCAACTACAGATTCAGGATGTCACATGGATTCATCACTACACTGCTGAATCTTAAACTTTATGGCCAATGATCCAAAATGCACAATCCCTCACCTGAAAAGGGAGGGCTCTCAGCCTCGAGATGTTCCTTGGATGACGACGTGACCCAACGGGAGAGTGCCTGAGTGCAGACCCACTGCTCCAAGGAGGAATGACTCCAAAGGGCTCTCCAGCGGGGCTCCTTTTATACCCTTGTCCCATCTGAGCTGTGGTCAGATACGGTCATGTAGTTCGCATGGGCTCAGGACCCAATTTCCCCATTTGTCAGGGCTTTGTCAGGGCTTTGTCGGGGTTTTGTCAGGGTGGTTGTTCCTGCCATAACTTGTTTTATTTCGAACCAGCCATGCGGGGTAAAGGCACTTCTCATTAACTTACTGGAGAGATTTGGATCTCCTGGCTCCTGCTGCAACAAGACTGATCATCTTTGGAGCATTATCTGTCCAGGTAGTGCTGAGGGCATTGCATACCCTGGTTCTTAACACTAGAACTAGTCATTTGAGCATCCTATCTGATGTCTGCCAAACTACATAGGCCAGGCAACAAGGAATCTGCCTTGAGCGGCCTGCAGTTCAGCTGAGAGAGCAGCTGGGAGCTTGGCTACCTGTGAAGATCTGGAGGCTGCCTTGTACAGTTTCTGTTACTTTCAATAGCAGAGCAGTTCCCTAGTTGCTTTTATCATAAGGTCACCCACTTGTCACAGTCAACTTTCAATTTTCGGGGTTTCTTTGCAACAAGACTGTCTGAGATAGTCCCCAGGCCTTCTGTTAGGTGTGAGGTAGTGTCACCTTGTGCCAGTGCTAACCACAGCCTTTGAAGATGCCTCTCACATGCTATTCCACCTCCCCAAACCACCAGACTCCTCCGCTCCCCACTCCTCTTTCTGTCTAGAGTAGCATAACCACAGGTTTGGGGTGCTGAGCAGAGCAGCACTTGCGACCAGCAGCTCAGCACTCAGCTTCATGTCTACCTGGGCCATTTCAGTCAAGTTTGCTTGAATGGACTCTAGATTTGTGGCACTGGGGTGGCTTCAGGGAACTCAAGTTCTCTACTGTTGACAACAACGGAGACTGGCGTGTGTCTCGACTTCAGCATGCTTACTCCACACTGCCATGTGCCCCTTTCACAGGAAAGTTTCTGCTTTTTAAGGAGTCATGATCACGGTCAGTGTGGACAGTGTCCCTAGCTCTGATAGGTATCTCTGTTGGGTTATGTGTTGTTGCTTTCCTTTCATGCCTACCATTTTAATCAGTAAAAGAACTCTCCAGTCAATGCTATGTGTGTATTTGATCCAAATGTGTGTTTCTGTGTTTCAGATTTTCCTCCCTTTTTTAGCATTTCTTTACAGAGTTCAGTTGCCAGGTCTGGATTTGTTGTTTTAGGCAGTCAGTTTGGCCTTTGCTGGCTGAGTCCAGATTGTCTTCCCCCAAGAGATCCTGCAAAGTCAT
>NW_009939076.1:4349-11243 GCF_000696875.1 Nestor notabilis | reverse complement strand
CTGTCCTCTGCCTGCTGGAAACTTGTGGTTGAGCTTGTGGTTGACCTCCCAAGCTTCGTTGGGTTGGTTTCTCTTTTCTCCAGCCTCCCTCCACTATTGGATTTTTTCTTGCCTCTCCCAGGAGAGCTCCCCACCTCCAAATCCAGAGGCTCTGAAATTCCTGAGGGCATATTCTCGCTGTGGCCCTGGGATCAAGCCATACAGACTGCTCTGCCCAGGGCCTGCCAGAATGAAAGCAGGAGCAGACACAGTGGATCCAGAGGCACTGGGCGTTGAAATCAAGGTGAGTTGCACACTAACTGCATCCATCCCAGGGGTTTCTGGCACTCATCCATCCCAAGGGTTTCTGGCACATGCCATTGTTCCTGCTTTGAACTCTTCATGTGTTCTTCTAAAGTGTTGAGTCAGGTATGCTGTGTGAACAGGGAGATCTGTAAATACTCTTCCTGGCTGAAGGGAAGGAGTAGGGTCTTGGTCACTGGGTGTTCAAGGATTGCTAATACTGCCTCTGGCTTCATCCCTACTCCTAGTTAAAGAGATTGTGAAGTGCCCTTTGAAACTCCCACCTCCTCACTGTACAAGTGCCAGTGATCTCCAGTCTGCTCTTCGTAGGGCATTGCAGGAGGTCTTAGGGATTTGGAGGCTGCTCCCACCTTAATCAAAGGAACTGTGGCTTCTGGATGTTAGACAAAAAATTGAGAAATGGGCGAGCTTTTAATAAAGGAGGGTTAAATGGTCTGTCTGGGAGATCCTGAACTGTTCTGTGTCTCATGTCTTCTTTCTTTGGCAAGCATGGGGTTGTCAGTCTGTTGGTTCCCAAAGGCCATGGAGGGACTTAATTTAGGGCATAAACTCCTAAGGAGGAAACTCAAGAAAACTTAAACTCAAACCCACTGACCTTCTGCCCTGTCTTGGCCACCAGAGGAGCTGTGATAGCGAATGCTGTCTCTGGGGAAATGCCCCCAAGGACCAGCTAAGGATCTGCTCTGCTAGGCTTCTGGTGAGGGTCCAAACAGTTTTAACTCTGACCTTCCAGCTGCCCTGATGGGCTCAGAATACACCAATAGGAACCATGTGGACTGTGCCAAGCCTGGTTCTTTCTGTCCTTCTGACTTTGAGGGCATGGGGTCAGCCTGGGGACCTTAAAAAGGCCAGTTTTAGGCTTGGCTTTTGGTGCCTGTCTTCTCAAACCATGGCCAATAGCTCCTGCCTGAGTATGGCTCCACACCTGAGATGGGATGGGCTGAGGGTGTGCCTGTCCTACTGTCCTACACCTGCAATTCAGTGTCTTGTGTGGGTGCCTCTTTGCTTTGTCCCTTGTGGGGACAGGGGAACTGCCTGTGTGCACGTGTGAGCCAGGCCCTGCTGCCTCCCTCTCTCTTCTTGCACATGCAGGTGGAGGGCAGGAGCATTGACTTCATTAAGCACAACGCCCGCAGTGCCAAGCGGGCCATGCTGCGGCGGTCCCTGTCTGAGCAGGCGCTGGCTGAGCTGCTGCAACAGAAGCACCAGGAGCAGGAGGACTACAACACCAAGCAAAAGGGCCATGTCCCCCAGTAGTATGTATGCCCTCTCTGGTCCATGAGACTCTCTGTCACAAGCCCACTTCTATTCACCATGTCCCTCAGCTTCTGCATAGAAGGGGGGCTGAGGTCAGAGGTATTCTTGCAATGTGGAAGCAGTGGGATTTACTGTGGCCTTGGGAAAAAAAGCAATCTCTCCTAGTCTCTTCACAAGTACCCTGTGGCCAGTGTGTCTGGGCTTAGAAAGAATTTTGTCTCCTCCTCCCTGGGTTGCTGTTGTCTGATGGTGCTGACAGGGGGATGCTCTGTGCTCTGTGAAGTGTGCTCCTACCCCCTGTAAGCCTTGCTCCACATGATGTAGCTTCAATATTACAAGGTCTGCTTTTGGAGAGGCAAACACTTTGCTCTGCCTCGCAGTGTTCAGCCCTGGACCCAGGGTCAGAGTAACATCTAAGTAGTGACTTGCCTGTTGGGGTTCTGAGTGGAAAACTGTTCCTGGTGTCTGTGTCCTAGGACTGACCATGGTGTCAGTCCTTCGGCTCTGTGCTGTGCCTACTGTTCTCCACCAGCATCCCTGGCTGTGAGCCACTTTGTCCAGCTTTATTCTGTCACTGGTCTGCAGATGGTTTTGAGAGGACTCAGTGGCCTGGGCCAGAAGCAAGGAGCAGAAGCCCTTGTCTCCAAAGACCTTGTGTCGGCCTCAGTGCATCTCTTCTAGCAGTTGTTCAATGCACGTGGAGCATGTTTGCTGGTCCATGCATGTGGGCTAAGCCTGGGTGTATGGCAGGAGCATGTACCGGCATCATGAGTCTCTGTGGTCCTCAGGCAGGGGTGTGGAGTGGTGTTTGAAAGGCTTGATTCCTGGCCTCTGCCTGCCTCCCTGGGCACTCCTTCCTGCCAGATGTGCTGACACGTGCTTCCTTTGCCTTCCATTTGCCTTGCCAGTCTGCTGGAGAGGAAGGAGCTGTGGCGCAGAGAGAGGGAGGAGCGACTGCGAAACCTGCCAGATCCCAACATGCCACCTGGTCATACCATGATGCCGGAGGACCAGCAGCTGGAGACCCTCAGGAGTCTGAAGCAGAGTAAGAGGAAAAGAAACAGGGATTCCAGCTGAGAGAAATGGGTGATTCTAGCCAGGATCTGGGAGATGAGTTCTGGGACACAGATTCCTGCCACTTGGAGTTATCTGGAATAAGGCATGTAGCTGGGATGTGAGCCGCACATGTGGAAAGAGCAATTTCCTTCAGGTTGGTAGGCTTGCAAGTTACAGGATTGGCTCTGTGGAGCAGGCTTGTCCAATAGACCTGATGTTAGGGTTACTATTGCTCTTTCGATTGGAAGGGACCTTCAGACGTCTGTATTCCAGCCCTTGGTTCTTCAAAGCTGGTGCAGGTCACTCAGGTCCTCATACAGCAGAACTTTCAGTGGAAGGATGGGTATTCTAAGTCCTTCTTCCAGTTCTGCTATTTTCGTGGCTGCGGTTGAGGTCATGGGAAAAGGATGGATTTCTTTGCTCTTCACTCACCCAACTTGTTTGGTTTGGTTTTGTGTATTGCAGACCAGGAGCAGCTGGTAAAGGACCTGGTGATGCTGCCAGTAAGGGCAGACACCCTCAGTGTCCAGAAGAGGCGGGTGGAGCTGGAGAGGAAGCTCTCCCAGATAGAAGAGGCCATCAAAATTTTCTCGAGGCCCAAGGTCTTCATCAAGCTGGACTCTTGAGCTGGGGTATGGTTAGGGCCCGTGCAGGTGCCAATGCAGTGTCCAGTGTGCAGCCAGCACATGCTGCTCATGCTCCAGTGCTGTGTCTGTCCATGGGAAAGGGAGGGAGAAGCCCTAATATACTCTCTGTGGTCTGGAGAACAGTTGTCTCGGTCTTGCTTGACTTCCCAGAGATCAGCTCTCTGCTCTGGATCCATGGCATCACCTCTTATTTTCCCATGTTTAGCACTTCTAGGAACTGGTAGGAGGTCTCCCATGCAGCTGCCTGTGGTGTTCTGAGGGGATGAAGGCATGGACTCAGAGCATCTTTATGCAGTGAATCGCTTTATTGCCTACTGCTCTAACTTTTTATATCATTCTAACAACAGTTATTTGTAGCCTATTGCTCTAGCTTTTATACCATTCTATTTGTAGCCCATCGTGTTTAGTTCTCGACTTACAGTTTGTTTGTGAACACTGCTTGCTTTCTCACAGCCAGTCCCAGAGTAGCCAGTCTCTTATCTTTATGCTCTCTCCTCCTCAGCCTGGTGTCTTGGTATCTTATGCTCTCTCCTCTTCAGCCAGCTGGGTTTCTCTGCTTGATTGTACTTTGTTTCTTCTTTAACTCTTTCTTCTCCAGCCAAGCAGTTACTTCTCTTTGGCAATGATCAAATAGTTTCCATTGCCTCCCACAGTGTTCCTTGTCCTGCTCTGTCTCCTGAGCTTGCCCATGGACATTGCTCATTCTGGGCACCTGCACACTTGCCTGCACAAAACCCTTGTGCTATTGGTCTGCCACATGTGCCCTGGTCCTGAGCACTGCCCCATCCTGCTCACACAGCTCGGGGACCACGAAAAGCCACAGAGCTTCAGTCCTGTGCCCAGGGAAGAGTTGGGCTGGCTGCAGGGCGGTCTGGCAGGATGTCTGGAGAAGCCTTTGTTGTGTGTGTGGCAGAATGTGCTTCCATTAAGCATCATTTCCCTCTTCAGTGTGTGTGCAGCTACTGGTGAGCTCAACAGGGCCTGAGGAGCGCTGGTGTGTGGCAGAAACCAGCAGCACTCATGTAGTGCAGGCAGGGGGAGAGCCGTGGGTCCTGGTCGTACTTCCTTCAGAGGCCCAAGGTGGCCAGGGAAGTCAGGTTTCACAGGGATGGGGTGCTGGGACATGGTGGTGGACTCGAGTGGAGGATGAGCTAAGTCCTGGTAGATCTCAGTCTACAGCCCGACAGGACAAGGCTGGGCAGATGCCATTGCGGAGGTGAGCTCATGGTTTCCTTACCTTCAGAGGCCACACAGACCTTTTCAGGGATCCTGCTAAGTGAAGTGTAGACAGACTTGATCTAAAAGGGATCTCTGGAGGGCTTGGTCTACGTCCTGCTCAGCAGAGAGCCAGCCTCACAGCTGCGGGCCTTGTCCAGCTGAGTTAGAACATCTCCCAAGGCAGGGCTGCCACCACCACCTCACTGGGGCTGTCTCCAGGTGGTGCCACCCCCAGGGAAACCCTTTTATCCTCTGAAGTCCCATCAGAATGTCCCTCATTGCAGCTTCTGCCTGTTGCCCCATCTCCTTTGCTCTGATGGCTGCAGCAGTTTGCTCCAACCCAGGCAGGCTTTTTGGGGTGGGGATGTTGCGGAGCAGGGTCCAGCCCTGCCCACGGCACCCTGAGGGACACTGCAGTGCCTGGGGACACCAGGGACTGATGCTGCTGCCAAGGGACAAGGAAGCTTTTAGTGCAGGAGGAGGTGAAGATGCCAACCTGAGAATCACCCCTGGTCCCCTGAGGCCACCCTCCGGGCAAACGCTGCAGCCAGGCTGAGCCAGATGGATGAGAATGGTGCTGGGGGCTGTGGGCACCAGCCCCTGGCACCTCCCTGCCCATAGCAAGTCTGGACTAACCAGCCCTCCTGCCTGCTCTGCTGCTCTGCTGCCTGCTCCACTGCTCTGCTGCCTGCTCCACTGCTCTGCTGCTCTGCTGATGCTCTCCCAGACCATCATCTAGCTCAGGATCCCTGGAGCTGCAAACCCTGCCTGCCCCAGGCAGGGCTGTGGCTCTGATGGACAGTCAAAACCTGAACATTTGGTGCTGTCCCCTCAGACCCTGAGAGCTGTGGGTTCTTCTCCTCCTCACCCAGCCCCACCACAGGCCCTTGGCAGCAGCACTGGTGAAGGCTGGGAGAGCTGGTGTGGGCCCTTGGCACTAAACCACCCCTGCGAGGTTTTGGCTATGCCGGGGCCTCAGGACAGGAGCTGTATGGGGTTTGGTTCTCAGGGGTCAGCAAACGCAATAGAACACAGTCTGCCTTCCCTGTGGAGGGGACTGGCCTTGGGGCACACTCATGCCTGTGCCCAGCATTGCCCCCAGAGCCAGGCCAGGGCACTTGGTGCTGGTGCTGAAGGATGATGCCGCAGGAGATGTGGTCACGGGGTGAAACACCACAGGTGGTGGCCAGCCATATGGCCAGACCTGTTCCCACCAGGATGGGAGGAGGAGAAGCTCCTCCTGTGGGTCCATGGGGACTCAGCAGCACCTCTCCGCTGGTGTGTTCCTACATCCCTTCCTGTGGGCAGGGAGGTGCTGGTCCAAGGCTGGTCCAGGCCAGCACCAAAGCAAAGGCCAAAGCCACCATCAGCCCAGCACTTTGGTGCTGGGAGAGGGATGGAGGGTGCTGGGATACCCAGGTGAGCAGTACAGTGAGTACAGTACAGTACAGTGAGAAGGCAGTACGGTCCTCCTGGGCTTGGGGCTGGAGGAAAAGGATGGAGCTATGCCACCCAGCAGCATTTACTGGGGCTGAGTGACAGCCATGGTGCTGCTGCAAGCCCAAGGGCCACCATGCTCCTGTGGATGTGTTCAGGGTGTCTCCTATGAGGTGAGAGCCATGCAGTGGAGACAAGGTGGGAACTCTGGGGGGCAGGCTCATTATGTCAGGCCACCACGCCAGGCTCACTGCCCAGAATAGCCTGGACACGTGCCGTCGGACAGGGATGTGCAAGAGGCGGATGTGCTCCAGCATCCCTCCAGATTCTCCACAATGGACCTCGTTGGGATCACCTAGCGCAGCAGCAAAGCCACAACCCCAAGGCTGGCATCCCACAGCCACTGTCCCCTCCTTTCAGGGAGTCTGTGGAGCTAATTGTGAGGTTCATGCTGGTCCACGCTGGGACAGGCCACAGCATAGGATGGGGTGATAGGGATGGTGGAGGATGTGCCTGCCCCATCCCATGGCATTGGGCTGTTTGCTGTCCTGGAGGGGGCTGTGCCCTGTTGGGGTCCAGCCCCTTCAGTGACATGAACCAGGGACCAGCAAGGTGCTTTCTAGAAAAGGTTTTACTGTCCATTGCAATATATTAATTGATTATGCATATTTCGATAAAACACTTTAAAAATCCCCACTTGCTGGGACGCAGGGGGTGGGAGGCTGGGGGGCTCAGAGGAAAAGTGCCCGGCAATAGGGGGGCTCCCAGGGACACGGGCAGCAGGCAGGCCCCCCTACACCGCTGCCCACTGGCCCCATCATTGCCCCAGGGCCCACCACCAGCCCAGCTGTGTGGAAACTTGGCTGGTCACACCAAGGGTGGCACAGGACCCTGTGGCTATAGGGTGAGGAAGGTGCCATACTCCTGCCCGCTGCCCCGGCCGGGGCTCCCAGCGTTGATGGCGCGGGACCTGCGG
>NW_009939076.1:4077-4318 GCF_000696875.1 Nestor notabilis | reverse complement strand
AAGGGACGGGAGGGAGCCCTGGGAGCTGCGTGGGGATGGGCGCTGCTGGAGGGGTTGGTCCACGGGGCCCCTGTTGGGGCAGCCTTCAGGGATGTAGTGGGGTGCGCTGTCACTCTCGATGACCAGGTCACCCTCCTCATCGCTCTCAGCTGTGCTGTAGTTGCTCAGGTACTGCGAGGCCGGGCTGGGTGTCTGCTGGCTGGGGGGGGTGTACGGGGGCAAGCCTGGGCTGCGCGCGGCC
>NW_009939076.1:0-4029 GCF_000696875.1 Nestor notabilis | reverse complement strand
TTGGCCACCATCATGTCCGTCACCTGGTCCAGGGACTTGCCGGCCACATCAATGCCATTGACCTCCAGGATCTCGTCACTCACGGCCAGCAGCCCCGTGCTCTCGGCCAAGCCACCCTTCACCAGGCGGGAGATGAAGATCCCAGGCACCTTCTCAACGCCATGCGGGGCCACTCGCACGCTGACACCATCACGGATGTAGAAGCCCAGTGGCTTGTCAGAGCCGTGCTTGTGGAGCCGCACGCGGCGGTGGGTCTCAGGCAGGATGTCCACGTCGATGATGGAGGAGATCTGTCGGAAGTCCTGGGGCATGCCAATGAGGAGGTGGGTCTTGGTCCGATAGTGTGCAGGGCGCAGCAGGCCCTTCTTCTTTCGCTGCAAGGAGTTTGAGGCAAAGACACTGGCATCAGACTCTGCTGTAGGGAGCAAAAAGGACACAGGTCAGGCACCGCAGCTGCCCAGGGATGCAGCCACATGCCCCGTGTGTTGGGGAAGCCAGCAGGAGAAAGTCCCTGCTCATGGGTCTCACCGGCTTTTCCTTCCCAGAGCATCACCCTGTCTTTCCCCGCAGCCTGTTTCTGCTGGGCCCTTCTCCTGGGATTACCCAGCATACACAAGGCCAGGATTAGAAGGATCTAAGTGGTGGTTCAGGCTTAATCACACTTTAAGCCAAACTCTGCAGTTTAACACTAGAGCTGCCAGCCCTGATTGCCCAGGAGCCATGGCCATGCACCACTTTGTGGGGGGGGGGGGGGCCATCCCCCTCTTGGGGGGGGGGGGGGAGGCAAGCCCCCCACAGGAGGGGCTGCTGTGGTGGCAGCTCCCTGAGGTGAAATCCAGTCCCTGAGACAGCACCAGAGTTCCTTGTCCTCTCTTGAGCAGGGCCATCGTTGATATGCAATGGGGATGGCCACAGCTGCATCCTGCAGAGCCCTGCCATCCCCAAGGATGGTGATACTCCCACTTCTGGAGACCCATTCCATGGACCCCAGAACATCCAAACTGTGATTTGTGCCACTGCATCTTACTCCACCGTCTGGCACCATCACACAGGGTTCGACTCTAACCTCCTTCACCCTGCCCTAGGGCTGTTCCATGGGGCCCAGCTTCACCATGTCACCTCCTTGGCTGCACCCAGCAGGTGCTGGGGAGCATCCCCTGGGCCTTCTCTGGTTTCTCCCCATCCCTTTCCATTTGTGAGCTCAGATCTGGATGCTTCGTTGCTGGCATGTCCCCCATGATGCCCCTCACCAGCACGCAGACCCTGCTCCAGCCACAGGGAGGTGAGGATGCTCCCAAACGCAGGGGATGTGGGGTTTCTCCAGAGCCAAGCAGCCTGCCAGGGCTCCTGGGTTATAAATATCTCCCTGCACACGCAGCCTGGCATATTTTTAGCTCAGGGAAGGGTGGTGGAGGCTTTCCCTCAGCTATTCCAGCGCACAGCTCCTCTCTGTAGGGTGCAGAGCGGCTGGGCCAGGCAGGGCCAGCACCCCAGGGATGAGCCCTCTGGCAGCTCTGGTGGTGTGCTGGACTTTCCCCTGCCCCTCCCGTGAGCCCAGTCCAGCCAAGCAGGCCCAGCACCATGTCCCGAGCCAGGCTGCCCCTCAGGTACCCAGCAGAGTCACAGCATGGAGAGGAGCCAAGCTGCAGCCTTTGGTTTTTACCTCCCTGCAGCAGTCCTGGCTGCCCAGAGCCCACCGGCAGGCGCACACCTACATGTACATGCGTGTGCACACCTGTGAGAGAGGCTCCAGATTCCTCACTGACCCAGACTGGTTCAACGACAGCCAGCCTCGGGATGACCTGGATCCATTTTAAATCAGCTGTGACTCACAGGGGTTGCTCCTGGCCTCGCCACACACCTCCCCTGGTGCTGCCGGCCCCGTGGCCGCTGTCCCGCAGGCATGGCCAGTGCTGGGTCGTGCTGGTGCTGCCTCCTCACCCTCCTCATCACACTGTGCATGGTGCCAGGGCTGTGGCTGCCCCCTGGCCACATCATGTCACTTTGGCACTGTCACCCACAGGCTTTCCCAACAGCAGATGAGGTGGCTCTGGGAGCAGAAGCAACACTCCCACGGCAACCTGGCACACCCAGCCCCATGGTGGCTCCCCATGCCACAGCCTGGGTCCAGGAACTGGCCATGTTTCAGTGCCTGGATTGCTGCTGCCAGCCCCTGTAGTATGTGACCCCAGAAGAAACATGTGTCCAGGGCATTCCGCAACACCCTGTCACAAGAGCCCAGGAACACTGGCACAGCAGTTGGGTCCAGCCACCAGCATTACCCCTTACCCAGGGCCTTTGTAACACAGCTCACTAGCAGGAGCTGGAAACATGGAGTCGTCTGGACACCATGCTGGGAAAACAGCACCTTTCAGATCAGGCTCTGGCTCTGTGCACTGTTGCTTGATGTTATTACTCAAGAGAAAACCTCGGCGCTAGTAAACCAAGTGGAAGGGGACAGGCTCATGTCCCTAGTGAAGGGGAGATGCAGCTGGGGTGTTTGTCACTGGGAAGTTTTCACCCTGCCATCACAGTGATTTCAGGTTCCTGTGCAAGGAAGCTGCTCTATGGGAACACACCACTAAGGTCAGGGGGGAGATGAGCCTCCTCCCACCCCAAAACCTCAGCAGCAACCAGCACCCTGAGAACTCTGCGCAAGTGATAGCTGTCACTGCCTTGGGGCAGGGAGCAGGATGGGGCTCCTGGTGTGGTGCTCAAGGGGACCAACATGGTGTTTTCCGGGATCCCGGCAGGGAAATACGACTTCAAAGGGGTGAATGGCAAGGATTTACCTTTGCTTATTGGGTCACATGGGGCTGGGCTGGGGCAGGTGCCCCTTGGCATGGGGATGGGCTAGAGGAGAGCCCACATGGGTGCTACAGCCCACTGGGGCTCTGGAAGCCTCCCGGTGCCACCACCTCTTGGTGCCACAGTGGTGGCTGGAGGGTGTGTGATCAGCCACCCCTGCTGCAGCCCAAATGTGGAAGCAGCGATACTGTGGCTCACGTTTCTTGATGGGGAGGACAGATCTGTTGCCTGTCTCCCAGTCCTGCTTACCCTTCTTCTGGATGATGACCCTGAGCAGGGGGTTGGCAGAGGATAGGGCTTTGTGGTAGTTGTCGTCGTTGTTGATGGGCAGGAGGTCACCGTGGACATCCGTGTAGCCCAGGAGCACATCCACCCGTGGGATCTGGTGCACCGTCTGCAGCAGGTGGTAAAAGTCCTGGAAGCTGCCTGTGCCAGAGCGCTTCATGGCGAAGCGTCGAAATTCGGCGTCAAACTGCAGAGAGGAGGAGAAGGAAGAGGGTGAGACTGGGCAGGGCTGGCTCCAGCCAGCAGGACCTAAGCAGGCAGGGCACAACACAGAGTTGCCTCAGTGCAGGCAGAGTCAGGCAAGGGTGGCTCCAGAGCCCAAGCAGTACCGAGGTAGCACACCTGTCAGTCAGAGCCTGTCCCAAAAGCAAGTTAAAAGGAGTGGAGCCTTTTTCCTGACCAAACAGCCAAGTGACGGCATGGAGAGGTGGCCGGGTAGCAGAGGAAGGACCCTACAGCCGTGCCACCAGCCAGAGAGCTGCCAGGAGGCCCTTCCCTGTGACACGGGCACTGCTGCAGCACCTGGTGAGCAACAGCTTTAATTGTTGCCTCCCTCAGTCACGACGAAGGAGAAGCCAAGTAAGAAGAGGCTGAGGAGCTCCATGATGCTCCTACTTTCCAAAGCGGGTCCCAGCCCCACAGCTGGAGCACCCCAGGCACAACTGGACGAGGGTGCACAGGGGGATCCACACACCTGGGTGAGCACAGAGCTGGGTGGGTGGGCACAATTGGGCGAGGGAGAACATCTGGGTAAGAGCGTGCTAGGTGCACACACATCTGGATGCGCAGGCACATCTTCGGGGATCCACACCTGGGTGAGCATATGCACAGCGTGGGGGTCACCCTGTGCTGGGGGTGCACATCTGGGTGCTGGCACAGCGCTGGCAGCTGGGTGAGAGCCCATCTGCGTGAGGTGTACCCACAGCACTCCCGCTC
>NW_009939075.1:9768-18062 GCF_000696875.1 Nestor notabilis | reverse complement strand
GTGCTGAATGTTCATTTCCCTCTTTGTAACACCGCGGCTGAACCACGTATTGCAAAAGCGCCAGGAGCACTTTCACCATTGCACACTAGCTCGGCCCTCACAAGCAAACCCTCTAGCCTTGTGTGTAAGGATGATTTCTTTTGGCTTAGCTGGCCCACTTGCATCTGAGGGTCTTAACGCAGCTTAGTAGCTCTGATGCTAATGATGTGGTGAGACAGCTGCTGGCACGCTACAGTCTGTTCTGGGACAACTGCAGTAAGTGTTGCTGTAGACTGCCACAGCAGTGTCTATATGGGCTTTTTCAGTCCATGGTGTAAGTAGTACTATATATAGACGGTGCAGCTAATCATGAAGTCTGTTAAAAAGATGTGCCATTGCCAAGTATATAAATTTTTATTGGAAGAAAATTAAAACAAACAAAAGTGAATTCCCTCCTCATGTAGAAAATGCACATTTTGTTGTTGTGTTTCTGGGGAAGGTTGGTTGGGTTGGGTTGGGGGGGAGGGAGGGGAGTTGGTTTGTATTTACAACAAAACTCACTCTTGTTAGATGAGATGTCTTCCACAACTGCAGTTTAGTTTTTAACCAAGCAAAAATTGTGTCTGCAAGCAGCTTCCAGTGAGAAGCTACTAGAAGTATAACTGTTCTTGCTCGGCAAGGAGTGCTCATTCCCTGTACT
Organism: Nestor notabilis; assembly: GCF_000696875.1. Lineage (NCBI taxonomy): Eukaryota > Metazoa > Chordata > Aves > Psittaciformes > Psittacidae > Nestor > Nestor notabilis. Next base: position 17,383 of record NW_009939075.1, on the reverse strand, counting down.
GTCTTCAAACTCAAGTGCATCTCCAGCATGCTGTGAACGGTCTCTGGCTCTCAGCTGTGATGGGCACTATCAAGGGGCAGCATATTAATGCATAAATGCCATCATCACCTTATACCACCTGTATATGGTGATGAAGAAGCTCACGTTTCCTTTTGAACATTTTCTGTTTGTTGGCCACAGAAGAATAATGCTTTACAATATATAGTTTGATATGTACATAAGGAATTATAAGAGTTATATTCTCTTACAAAAAATCATTTATGTGATGTACATCAATGCATTTCTTTTTAAAACCAAAAATCATACAATCATGTGGCGCTCATGCTCCAGAAACAGTGAGACAGGGTTCCTGTCTCAAGTTCAGTAAAGTCAGTTGAAATCTTTTGGCACCTCCAGTAGGCTCTAAAAAGCTTTGCAGTTTTAAGACAAGAGAAGCTGTAGAGCAAGGCAACATAGAAGTCTATGTGAACTTTCTCATAAACCGGAGTTTCGCATAGGCAATGATAAGGAAGATAACAGTCAAGCAGAAGAGAGCCACTAGGTTTTCCCACATTGCCCAGTTGGTAGGTGAAATTCCTTGGCTGCACAGGTATGCTTCACCAGAACACCTGCAGAAGAGCACGGGCCAGAAGTTAGTAAAACTATGTGGTGCAAGTCTTCAGGTAGTTATTTTTATTCCTGTCCCACAAAGATTCTTCTACCCTCAACTCTGCAAAACGGGACAGAAATAGAGTAACTTCATAACCTATCACTAAAAAAAAAAAAAAAAGAAAAAGCTTAATTCACAAATCTAGTTCTCTGTTTCTCATAATTTTTTTCACTAGTATCCTAATTGTTGTTTATAGATAGCTGGCAACTTATGAATAAACCTCAGCACCACATTAAACCATGGTAACTACAAAAGCATTAATTTCACACAGCAAACAGTGGAGGTCCACAGCATGGGTTTGGGGTCCTGCACTGTTCCCTGCAATAACCTCAGTTTGCCAGCTGTCTAATACAGAATCATAAAACAGTTAGGATCACATAATACTTGTATTGCTACAGCTTAAGGTATTAGTAGTCAAAGAGTATTCCAAATGGGGCAGTAGCACTGGCAGATAGATATCTTAGCACTCTCCTGTATCTGCAGGGAGGTTAATATTTACAAACAAACTCTGATGGGCAGGCATGTTTGTGATCACTGGTCTACTACTTCCCAACAACTTTGTAGTCGTCCACACATTGCATTTCCTTTCCACACATTGCATTTCCTTTGCTAAGTGACTCTGCATTTGTTTAAGAAAACTGATAAGCTAGGGCTAGGTTAAAACCCCTGAAATTTAATTTTGCTCATCTGCCTACTTTTAGGACTAGAGTTTCATCCTTACGTCACTGTTGGGTATTTATGAAGTTTTACTACATAAACCTAAAATGCATTATCTTGTGACATATTATTGAGACTGGCCTGTGAGTGGTCTTCTCTGAATAATATAAATATTTCAGACAGTCAGACTTCTCTTTAAGCAAGCCATCACTGTTCAGGCCACTGTGAGTCAGAGACTTACATTTCTCCTGAAGTATCAGGGGGACAACTGCCTGCATCTCCCACAGGCACTGTAACATTTGGATTCTTTTCCCCACAGAAGTAGAGATTTCTGAACTCATTCACTTGAAGAGCCTAGGGAAAAAGGCAGAGATCGCATTTTTACAGAGTTAGTGATTTGGGATGCTAAAACTGAAACACCTTAAACTAACTTGATTATTAGAAGACACACATAACCATTCTTGGAATTGTATGTTTATGTTCCTTTTTGTTTTGAAGCTTTTAATCGCTGCCTTTCTGAGGAACGGGTCCAAATTTCACATACAGGATGGTTTGGTGTCTGAGTCTTTGGCTTCAAAGTTACATCTGAATGACTTAGCCATGGGTTTTGGTCTTGCCAGCAACAAGTTCCTGTTTATCCACTTTCACCTGGGTCAGTCTACTGAGGGGTAGAGAGCAGAGTAGAGGGGCAGGATCACCTCCTTCGACCTGCTGGTCATGCTCCTTTTGATGCAGCCCAGGATACGGTGGGTTTCTGGGCTGCAAGCGCACACTGAAGCCGGCTCATGTTTAGTTTCTCACTGACCAACACCCCCAAGTCCTTCTCCACAGGGCTGCTCTGAATCTCTTCTCCGCCCAGCCTGTAGCTGTGTCTGGGATTGCGTGTTACTGTGTTTAAAGCAGCTGCACCCTTAGCTTTCTGATACCCCAGCTCCTTATTATTTAGAAATGGCAGTAAGTCATATTTCACTTCAGAGGAAGCCACAAAAAACAACACTCTGGCATTGTGCTAAATTCTTTAACCAGTTGGACAGTCATTAATGTTAAACTTGCTACCCAAACAGCAGTCTCTGGAGAGGCCATACAATATTTAACTTTATTCTAAACCATAGGGATCAACTATTCAGACTAGGAATTAGTGCCTCACTGGACAGCTCACTCTGCTGCTGTCCAAACAGCACAAAAGCTTTGTTCAATCTCTGAGACTTCCACTTCTCACACAGAGATTAACTTTTGCTTCCTTTTGGGGGTTGTCTGGTTTGTTGTTCTTTTACCATGTTCATGCAAGGGAAGAACCCAAATTTGACTTTTAAGAGAACTTTGTTTATACTCAAAACCTCTCCAGGAAGCAGCAGTGTGGCTACATTACTCACAGGAGACCAGTGCTGCTTTCTACTCACAGTGAGTCCATATCGGGGGATGCTGAAGTACTTGAGCCAGTTCAGCCAGCCCATTACAGAAGGGAGGTTTACTAAGAGGCCTGAGAAGATCTGGAACAGAACAGAAGAGACTAATGAGTCGCAAATTCTGTTTACTGCAAACCGTACCGTTCTTGCACAGATACTGCAGTTGCCCAGCAGAGGTGCGCTGGGATGGATAGACCTCCTGCTGCTCTTATGCCCACGCCTACAGGCATGAGGGTCAGACCTTGAAGTGGTCCCAGCCAGCTGGCCCAGCAGCACTCCAAGTTCATCTGCTTGCAAAGAGGTCAGAAAGGTTTTCTATATCCACATGTGAGCTAAGAAGTGTGTATGCTAACAATTACTTATTCTGGAGGACTGTGTCCTATGGTAGAGCTTAACTAGAAGCTAAAGAAGGATGACTGGAAGACGAGGAAGTGGAGAAACAAGAAGGAAACTATGGGAAGCCTTAAGGGCTGTTACTGTTTCAGCTTCCTCCTCTGACCTACGTCTTTAATGTGTACTCTCTCCTGCCAATTGTGCTACTTCTTAGCACAACTGGACTTTATAGCCAAACATGATGCTTCAGGCTATGCTTCAGCACAAGTGTTTTTGTGCTTACATTGCTGTCTTTCAGGATGTGCATGTGCCATTCCTTATGCACTGTGACTTAATGTACATCAGCTGCCCTTTACTACACATGCACATTTCTCACTCACAGCACGCATTTCAAGCGATATGCTATCACTTAGGTTATGGCAAAAACAGGTTAAGTTGCAAATTGAAGAATACGGGATGTGCCTTGGGCTCAGAATATGTATACAGACAGCTACCAGGAATCACCTGACGGAAGGTACTTTTTACTCTAAAGTAACTTCACAGGCCTCTCAGTCAAGAAGTTTCATTACTAACATCATCTCTTTGAAAGAGAATTCACATGCCTCATCTGTAAGTAGTCAAAATTCCTTTCTCATTTGCTCTTTTCCTTAGAAGTCCTTGAAGAAGACTATTGAAGTAATTTCTGGAACCCAGAGACAATACTGAATTAAAATAAAGAAAGAGTATGCTCCTGCTAATCCCACTGGGTAACAGAAATCAGTGCAATAAAATGAATCTATCTAAAGTTTATTTCAAGGTGGTTTTTTTCCCGTTTAAATTATCTAATTGATCACTTAAATTTCTAATACTGGAAATGCAAGATTTTTTTTTTAATCAATTTTTGTAAGGAAAATTTAAAAAATACAATAAACAGCACTTTCTGGGGCACACTGCAAAGCTCTGGTGGCATTACATCTACTGAATTGCACCTGAGCAATGATTTAGATTACAAGTTGGCAGAAGTACATCTTTGACCATAGTGACAAAATCACAGGCATGGGACCTAGATGCTACTGGCCTGTGGATTCTCAGCCTGCTTAGGGCTGGCTCCACCCAATCCCCTCAGCCTGTCTGAGCTGCTTCCTCACCTCCACCAAAGGAGAGCACACACCCTTATGTACTTACAAGCATGAGAACAAAACAAATAGTGATGAGCAGGTTGGCCACAGCCACCACATCCATCCCAGCACTGATAGCCAGAGACATGGCCGTAGCAGTGTAGGACACGAGTACCAGGGTCAGCATGAAGAAGAAGAACCGGCCTGCAACAGCTTGGTATCCTGTCAAAAAACAGAAAGGAAAGAGCCCAGTAAACAACCACATTATGAATCCCAGAGAGGACCTTCGGGCTCCTATACAAGACAGGGAAAGCAGGAAGAAAGACCAAGTTTGGAGGTGGCAGGAACTATGCATGCTCCAAAGGCCCAAAGAGCATTACCAAAAGATGTGGTCAATCAGGTTCCTGTCTTAGATTGCTGGTGTCTCTGCCCCTGCACCAGAGTCCTTCAAAGTCATGATGCCAAGCACTTAAATCAGTTGAAGTTTCAACTAGTTTCATGTTACAGATACAGGAATTAAACTCTGGCTAAGACAGAAATCAAATGTGTTGGAAGATGACAGGTCCAATGAAAGCATCAGTTCTTTACCAATCATCCAGTAAGTGATGCATGAGAATATGAAGGCTGGAGCAGTTCTCATGGGCAGCAGATCTCCTATCATCAAGGCGAGGAAGTAGGCAGACACACGGTAATATCCACTGGTGTACTGATGGCTGCGAGGACAGGAAGGAAGGGAGTTGTACGGGTCTAGAGGTTACCTAGGAAGCAGGCTCAGTATGTGTGTCTGGTTTATCCTGATGTGGTTTCCATTTTCTCTACCACTGACTCCTCTATATGCAAGTTGCTTATACGCTCTGTGCTGTCACTTCCTTCTCTGTAAAGTAACGGCTGATCTATCTCACAGCCCTGCAGTCGCATTGAGAGCCTCTGAGGAAAGTGAATGAAAAATCTGTGTGACTGCTAAGTTACATATTGGTAAAAAGCTCCTGAATCTCTTTTCAAAGAGAATGATCCATAATACAAGAGTATGAGACAGTATTAGACTGCTACTAACTGGAGGAACACTTCATCCACAGCTAACTCACACAGCTGCTTCCAGGCAAGAAGGAATGATACCCGACAACGGGAAAACACCTTTAAGATACCAACTTCACCTCCAGTTCACAGGCTGATTAAATGTCGTTATGATTGTTTTGCTGCTTAATAGACCTAATGAAAAGATGTTTTAATTGGTGAGGTCCCAAAAATCACAATTGGTAAGCTAAGCTGGTAAGCAGGACAGACTGTCAAGAAATGTCCTTGTGGGGAATATTCACTCCTGAGCAGCTGTTAGGGGCAATACTAAACGGCTCTGAGCAACCTGTGGGTGGACATTGCATTCCAGGCACAAATTTCCAATTTATTCTTTACTGCATAGGATCTGTCTCTTGCCATTTCATACCATGAGCTAGAGGCTAATCCAAACTCCATTTTCAACATGTATGTGTATTTACATATGTGAATATAATATATACATGCATTCACATACATATACATACATACATACATATATATATGTAAACAGAGAGATGTGCTTGATTATTAGCTCTTGATTATATAGCTCTTGGAAGTCAGCCAGCAACCCTCTTCATCTAAGCATCCCTTGCAAAGCTTTTCCAAGAACTTTCCTTTCATATTTGCACTTTAGGACCACTGCAAGACAGCATTTCAACCCTGTCAGCAAAAGGGCAGGCAGGGTTCATGTGCAGACTTCAGAAACAGCTGTTACCAAGACCAGTAAAAGCACTTCCCGGTAAACTGTGACACAGCATGCAAATAAAAGTACTTCCCCCACCTTTTAGTACTTCATCTCCCTGCTCTACAGACCAATTAGCATTACTATTACAATCTGATGTGGCAAGGGAACAATCAAGCTTTTGGTGGAAATAATTTTGTTTAGCCCTTAAGATACTCCCCCTGCCTCACTGCAGGGTATGAGACAGGCTAAGTGCCTCACTACTTACACAAATAGTTTCTTGTCTCTGATGAACAGCTCAATCGCAGAGACACTGGAAAAACACTGGTTGGTGGTGACAAAAAACAAAGACCCAGCCCTACAAGACAAAACAGAACAGTCAAAAAGTGAGGAAACACCCTAGATCAACACTAGCATCCTCAGACATCAGCATACCATCACGTCAGTGCTTTTTTGTCTCTGTTCACAAAATAGAGGTATTTAATTGTGCTACTGTAGATCTTAGCTGCAAAACCAGATTTATTCCTTTATCTTCCCTTTCACATCTCCTTTGCACATATGTGTGCGCCCGACAGAACTGCAGTCCTTTTAGGACCTCCAGCAATACCATGCTGCAGTGCACTGAGGGTTGTGAACCCTACCCTCCTTTGTGGCCTAAGTGGATCCCAAGGCCTTCCCTGACACTGAAACCTGTCTGCTACAGACAGAAAATAAGCAAAGCTGTGGCTTTCCAACTTACCGATTCTGAATGCCACTTTGATCCAATTTTACACCAAAAAAGATAGCACCCACAACCAAGGCTAGAATTATGGTCACTGCAATCTAGAAGTAGAAAGAAGAAAAGGGAAAAGGGAGTCCTTCAGGAAAGTAAACAGGGACAATGCTATTATTAGGGCAGATGCAGAGTTTAAGATTCACAGCTGCCTAGAACTTTGCTGTTGTGAGTCAATGTATACCTGTCACACACACAATTAAAAGCTTTATGGCAAATTTTCTGAGTTTGTCCTCTTCACTTTTCTCCTTCCTCTGGTCTTCTTTGGCTGGAAAAGGTTAGTAGAAACACACTCAAAGAATAACCCAGCTTAAAATTTCAAGTGAAGCACAAAGTTAACAACACCCTAGAAGCTTCCTATGTGAACCAGAGAATGGAGTATTTCCCCCAGTTCCAAATTTTCAGGGCAGTAGTCCTGTGCTAAACTAAAATGGAGACTTTTTTCAAAGGCAGCAAAGGTAGCTGGACATCTCACTACACTTCCATGGCAGCAGCACAAGACTTTCCTGTTTCTCTAGCTGCCTTTCAAAACAAAAATGTACCCTACAAACTGCAGATCCTGTGACTTGAGAGCAGGGGGAGTGTGAGTACTGTTACCTACTTGTGCAACAGAGGCCTGTGGGTTCCTGATGAGATTCTTCAGGGAACGCTTGGACACCCAGTACAGCTGGGTGAGGAACCCATTTGCATAAGTAATCTCATGCCCTTGCTTGGATGTTCTCTGCTTGCTTCCCCGTCCAAGCTCCATGTTCCCCAGGGCTTCCTTTGTGCTCTGATACAGGCTGGAGTTGAGATATTTCTGGTGCAGCACATCCACCACACTGCTGTCCACATTACCTTCCGCCACTCCATTTTCACTGCTAACCTCTGAGTGAGAAAGATAAGATAGGGCTTCTGATTCCCCATGAACCCAACCTACAGATATGGCCTATCAACATGCTTACAGACTTTTGAAGCTGAATAAAT
>NW_009939075.1:0-9756 GCF_000696875.1 Nestor notabilis | reverse complement strand
ATCTGAATTGTTCAAGCCTTAGCTCTGATCTTATGAGGCTAGCTTGAGTGAGAGGGCTTCCCTACAGTTTTAATCAAACCTAGCAAATGTGCCTGTTCTTTGTGGCACAAAAATGGCCTTATTCTTGGAATGAGGGACCATAAACCTTTTGTTTCACTTAATTTGGGGGAAATCAATGTTTGCTCTGATCCCTTTCCCCATCCCCAAAAAGCACTATTATGAAAACTGTTCCCTGATGTTCAGTCATGGATATGCTACAGAATCCCCAAAGAAGTATTTCCTAAAATTTCACTCACTATATTTTTAGAGTTTTTTCTCTAATTTAATTCAAATCTTTCTCACTGTACTGTAAATCTATTACTCCTTAGCCTGTTTTCCCTGCAGCAGTCTCTTAGGTGACTGAAACCTTGTCTTATGTCAGCTGTCTCTTGAGTCTAAACAATTGTAGTTTTTCAGTCTTTCCCACATAGGTTTTGTGAATTGCTGATATTTATCACTGCTTTCCTATATTACTAAAGGAAAAAAAAAATCCCTTTAAAAGTTTTCTGAGCGGTTTAAAGAAGTCCAAACCAAAGTATATCTATGAGTAGGAAAAATAAAAAGATAATGTGCCGTTAGACTGGAGGAAACCCAGAGAATAAAAGCTTGCCATCACCACATACATCTTGTCCTCTACACCAGCCAACAGTGGATTTCTTCTTCACAATTTACCTTTTCCTGTGACCTCAGGACTGCAATTGTCCTTGCTTGCTGCTACAGCAGTTGAATCACCATTTATGATATCAAGGAAGAAGTCAGCTGGATTGTTGAAGGGTTCACATTCATATCCTTAAAAAAAAAACAAACCAAACCAAACAAATCCACACATGCAACACGTTTGTATTGCACAGACCACAGCTTGGAAAAATCAGATCTAATACTATATCACCCTTCCACAACACTGCTGCAAGAGAACTTCACTGCTTTCCACGAGCATTAGTTTACAGAAGTTGAATGGACAGGATTTAGGAGACAGTGAATCTGAGGTATCTATACAGAACTTCGAAGTTGCTTATTCTCCACTGATTTCAGGTGAGAAGAAATCTGTAAGTTGCTTCTACTCAGCTAGCTCAGCATACACAGCTCTTGCCTCCTTCCCAGTGCTGTTCAACCACATCCCACACTGAGACACACAGTATCTCAGGAGAAGTTGCTGTATGTCTTCTCTACAGCCTCAGATGCTTGCTCTAGAAGATCAACTCTTGCTTGTGTTCCCTTGGTCACAAGGAAGAGGAAGGGCTGTCCAAGAGAAGCTTCTTATAATATGGTTCTAGCTATGGGATGGGTGGGGACAGGTGTGAAGGGTGGGAGAGAAAAAAAGGCAAGGATGCTTATACTATAGCATTCCTGTGAGAAACTAAGTGAGGTGGGATACTAAGAGGAGGAGCAAAAGTAGGGATATTGGTTAAAGCATCTCCCTTAAAGCCAAGGAAAGCTTATAGTCCAGTGTGTCTCCATGGCTGCATCTAGAGTGGATTGGAAACTCATTCTGCATTCTGTCCATTCTAGTCAGAAACCCTCACCCCTGGAGAGGAGGCAGCCATCCAACAGTGCAATTAAACCATGTTAAGACATACCATAATTTTGTCCTCTTGGTTGCCCACCTGCATTCAGACTAGAGCAGATTCTTAGATCAGCCCATACAGACTGCTGCAAATCAGCAGGCTGTGGTTCAAAACCCACTGGGTCTGACATCTAGGCCTGGTAGAACTATAAATATCTTGTCTGTTGTGCATCATGCTTCTAAATGTCCAAGCAATTCTGGGGTTTTGTCCTGATACAAGGCAAAACAAAGGCAGGAGAGAACCATGCTCTGCTATGTGAAAAAAATTGGGGTTACTTTTTGTTTTCTTCCTGTGTTAACATAACACATGTGTACAGCCTCCAGTATCACAGTGATAAAACACCACAGGACTGATCCAGTGCTAGGGTAAGAACCTACCCACAGATTAAACTCATTAGCCAGTTGCCTTCATTCTTGGCACGGTAGACTTACCAATAGAACTGAAATACTCCAGGGCCTGCTTTGCAGGACCATGGTACAGCACCTTTCCCAAAGCTAGTAATGTCAGACTGTCAAACAGCTTGAATATGGAATAGCGGGGCTGATGGATGGAAAATATGATGGTTCGCCCTCTTCTTGAGAGCCTGAAATAGAAACAAAATATCTCTCAAATAAACCACCCTTTGCATTTCAGAAAGGTCATGTCAACCTGAACAAAAAACAAGCATCCAAATCCAAGAAAAATACTTGTCAACTTCTCAGGGTAATGATGCAGAAAAGCTGTAGTTTCCCCTTCTCTATGTCAGATGCTGCCTGCAAGACCTTCAAGACAGCACCCATCATTACAAGAGACCATCATCTCAGTCCAGGTAGACTAAATATGATGTTGTCTGTAGCTAGCAAAGGTTGAGATCAGAGTCACGTATAAACCCTCCCCACATTTTCTATACCAGGCTGCAACCTGACTAACTGGAATAGTCCTACTGCACTCAATAGCAGTACTTATATAGCAGGCTGCAGAAGTCTGGCCAGCTGAGATTTCTCTTAGCTTTCCTGACGAAGATTTACTCTCTAAAAAAAGTCCGAATTAGTTTTCCTTTGGATTTTTCAGAAGTTCTTACAAGTGCTTTAGCCCTGATGCTCAACAATTACCCTTGCTGATCAAAGACCTCTATCCACAAACAGCAGAGAAAAACATCCCCCCAGGCAAAACCAGACAACATGCTTCAATCCCAGCAGGAGGGTTAGGAGCTTGTTCTCATTAAATAGGCCTTGTTTGGTCCTTTTTCTACCAGAAGACAGTTCATCTCCAAAACACAGGAGATGAAGGTAAACACTGAAAGTAATTCTGCAGGTGAAGTCTGATCTGAGTTCAATGCTGTTGCCAGAGTGGAGGAAGAGGCTTTGTAATAAACTCAGCTGGAAGGCCAAGAAATCATGATTACAAGGCTTGACCTCCCAGTCCACCCCTGTGGACTTTGTCTGTGGCAAAGGACAGCTGTCTAAGCTACATCTTTTTGGGCTCCAGTCCAATGCATACTATGGAAGGCCTCCCATCAGCTTCAGAAGGCTCTGGATGAGACCCAGATAAATAATTTACTACCACTTCTGAGTCTATTTGTTTAGCTTTTTTTTTTTTTTAAAGAGCACTGTAGCTACTCAGTCATAACAGCATTCCTTTTCTAACTGAGTTGACAATGAAAATGCAATAGAGCCCTTAAGAACTGACTCTTACTTCTTCAAGAGGATAAGGACTGCATTGGCTGTGCTGGCATCAAGGCCAGTTGTTGGCTCATCCAGAAAAAGGACTGGTGGCTCTGTGATGAGCTCCATCCCAATGTTGGTTCTCTTCCGCTCCCCTCCAGACACTCCCCGGATCAATTCAGTTCCTACCTACAAGCACAAGAAATTGGACATTTGAAACAAGGGCTAGTCAGCCTGTGCTGTGGAGTTCAGGGTTTTCCACACCCAACAGCCCCATTAGTGAACTCTAGGGCCAGCAGCAGATCATGGGTCTGACCCAGTGTGAGGGACTGTAGCGGTAAGCAGAGCATGATTTTCAGAGATACCAGGCACCTTATGACTTCAGGAAACAAGGATGACACTTGACAAGGAAGAGCCAGAATAAGGCCACAGCAGTCAGAGGTGACATTGGTGTTCAGGGATGCCTTTTGTTGGTAGCTCACCTGCTGCTCAAGTAAAAGTGGGGTAAGTAAAGTGGAAGTAAATTAAGAGTAAAGATGCTGCTGGGAGGAATAAGCTCTGCAGAGAACTCCATCACAGGGCAGTTTTCCATCCCTCCCAACTTTCAGCACTATAAAAACAATCTCCCTGTCTTGTTCCACAAAGCCAGGAAGTGACTGTGCAGCTTTCCAAGGTGCTATGACTAGGTGACTTTTTCCCCTCTGAACTTACACAACGTGCTGGACATAGTCCAAAATCCCCCATTTTTAGTAGCAAATACACATACCTCTTTCCAAGCTACCTCCTGAGCTGGAGACTGATTTCTTGTTTGCAATATGCTTTAGTCAGGTTCCTTCTTAGCTTAGTGTAGCTGCACTACATACGCAATATTGCCCAGAGTCAACTAGTTCAGTTTCCAGAAGTAGTATGATTTTGAAAAAGGTGTTCTCACTGCTCACCTTAGCATCAGCCACTTTACTTAATCCCAGCTCGCTGATAATCTGGGTGACTCGCTCTTCCTTCTCTTTAACACTGATAGAGCTAGGGAGTCGCAGGGCAGCAGAGAAGTGCAAGTTCTCCCTCACCGTCATTGTGCCCATGACAACATCATCCTGAAAACAGTACAAATGGACAGTTGGAAAGCCTTCTCAGCTACCTAACTGGGCACCAGAGTCCCTGTAGTAGCAGTTGCTGGATAAGCTATGGGCAACAGTGGAAACTGGACTGAGGGACAACCTCTGCTTCAAAATTTATGTAGCACAAAATTCAAGGTCACCATATGATGGGAGAAGGGCTGCAACATCTTATATGTCTTATATAATCGTCTGCATAAAACCGACCCCATAAGTGTGTATGTATTTATGTATTTAGACCTTAACTGTTTTTTGTAGTCTATGGGCCATCTTTATTGATCTAGGGAGTACTGCACAGGGGTGGGAGGGAAGAGAGACCATTTAATGTCTCACCTAGTTGCCTATCATTCTAAGGTTAAGTTTGGTTGCTTTGGTTGTTTGAGACAAAAGTGTCTTGAACTGGGACCACGTGCAAGAAACTTCCTGGCCATTCACGAAACACTCCGGTTTTGGGGATCTTTGACCTGCAGCATCAAGACCCAGCATCAGTCTCGTCACATGCATGCTCCCAGAGCCCCCCACCTGACAGCTTTCAGAAAAGCTGCCTATTCCACATCTGTCTGCAGTCAGAAGCCCAGATAGTTTCCAGATTTGACTGCTCATATAGTTGCCAAGAGTCCCCTTCTCCTCAGCTCCCCCAGGGCTTTGAGGGTCTATTCTTGGTCCAGGCCTCCACCCACTTCCGCAGATTCAGCCAGCTTTTCCTGCCTCTGAGTGAAACGAGGCTCTGTCCCAGCCAGCCAGAATAAGAGGAAGAACAGCAGGGATCTATTTACTTCCTAGAATTATTGTGTGATAGCTTGAAGGTACTTCTGCCAGCTAGAACTCCTTCTGAGTTTCACAACAAGAGCTTTTGGGCATTGTGGGTTTTTTCCTCACCTTTTTTATTTTTTTAAACCCTTGCTACACTTCAGGGCAGAGCCCAAAGCCACAATTGTCTAGTGGTTGGACATCCATTTGGCTTTGGGAAGACAAACACCTCCATGCTTGACTTGGCTGAAGTAATGGTTTGATCCTCGTCTTCTACATCCCAGAAAAAATAGTAAATACTGTAACATTTGAGTTATCAAATTAGACTCTGTAGGGATCACTGAAAATTACCTCAACCTAGTAAGTTCATGCTTTGCTCATCTGATGTGGCCTTCCCTCCCAATGGTTCCCAGGCCTCCACTGAAGGCAGTTACTCACCTGCACAACGTATCCTGAGATGCACTTGAAATTTGGAGGTTGTGGGATGCCATCTATAAGCACTTCTCCAGACAGGCCTGCTGGGTCTTTTCTGGCAGCCAGCACATCTAGGAGACTTCAGACAAACACCAGGCATTAGTTTTTGCCATAATAGCTGTTTTTACCTTTGACTGGATAAGTACCACCAGTCACAACTGCAGTTACAGCCTGCTAAGGGCATGCTACAAGCCAAAGGGCACAGCAAGGGGCTTCCTCTACTCTGGGGAAGCTCTTTGTACAGAAAGTCAGGTGTAGATACATGATTTTCAGCACAAGGTGTGCCACAGCAGTACTGTAGTATACAGATCCTTACAACTCAAAGCAGCCAACCTGCTACAGACATGAGCTCATCCTCCATATTAACAGCTAACCTCAAATGCACAGAGGCAAAACCACCCTGGCCAAGTAGTTGCAGTCTGCTCTCCAGTCAGGGGAGCACAGAATTAACTACTTTGATCTCAAGGAAATTAATCCAAATGGGTATAAACAAGATTAGAGTTAAGATTAATTCTAGAAAATTATTTTGTTTTAACGTATCACTGGATTCTCCTTGCTGCCAATGCAGAAACCAATCTGTCTGCTAGGTATGCAAACACTTCTGTGACAAAGTGCTTGAAAACGTCCTGATTAGCCAGCAGTCTCCTAAGAGTGGAAGATCAAGGGTCACCACAAAGGCACGCCTGTGTGAACCCTGGCCATATTTGCCAGTCTCTGATATTCTGAAAGGCAGAGTGACAAAGAGTTCTTTTACGGTAGTTACACGGAAACTAGCATCAGCACTAGCTGGAGATAGTCTGCATGGTATTTCTCTCTGCTTTCATCCAAAGAACTCAAGCACATGTGCACCCCCACCACCAGGCCACAGTCAAGTTGAGGTTGAGGATCCAGAGCATCCTACAGACATTACACCACATTCCTGTCAGTTGTCAGAGAGGGGTTTCGCCCAGCATCTTCAAGGAAGTCCTGCTGCAGTGACTTCGCAGGGGATGACATCTCTCTTGCCCCAAAGGAGCTTGCAGCCCCCTCACCACCCCAATACAGGTCTAGGACAGAGCCTATACCTGAGCTCCAGTCACCCCAGTTCAGCCTGGTATCATAACTCAGGCAACCACCAAAGGTGACTGCAGTAATATGGACCACCAATCAGAGCAGATGAGAAGTGTGACACTGATGCTGGGCAAGAACTGCAGCAGAGCATACAGAGGGACAGGACATCAAACTGCATCACTAGATTTCTCACAGGCATGCAAGGTCTGAGCCTGCAGATCCCTCACATCTCCCTCAACCCTCAGAACCCAAAATCCTCTTTGAACAGCTGAATGTCCATTTGAAGGAGCAGAAGAAAGTACTCACGAAGATTTACCACTGCCTGTTGGCCCCAGGATAGCATTCAAGCCTGGCTTCATAATGCCACTGGAAGAAGGAAAGAGTTATTTCCAAATGGAGGACTGTTCACATGCAGATCATAGCAGAGGTAAGGTGTGAACAAAATGCTGTCGAAAGGAAAACTCAGAGATTATTTTAAACTTCTCTTTAAATCGGAAATCAATAAGCATTTTTTCCTTTTTTGTCTCAGACTGACAGTCAGAATAGAACCAGAGCTGTACATAAAAAGCAATCTACAAAAGACAGAAAGTGTGTGTCTTCCCTGCTGAGCTGGGTCTTGAAAAGAAGAAACAATCATTCTCTGCTGCTCGTTTCCTCTGACTGCAGCTTGAACCACAGTTAAGGGAACCCTTAGATCTTCTTGCAGAAGAGTTCACACAAGTTTGATCCTAATTTGCTCAGACCAATAACTGAAACTGCTCCAACTGCTCCAGCTATATCCCAGCTATTTTGCCTAAAAACAAACTGGAAAGTGCTCACATGAACTGCAGACTGGCAGGAAGGTAGTAACTTCTTCACCAGCACAGCTGGATCTGGAAGGTAACTCTGAGGTCACTGATTCACAGAAGCAGATTAATTCTACCCTCCGGTATTTTAGTTAAGCAAGAACTTACTAAACATTATGAAGGATCTTCTTTTCCACAGTTTTCCGTTTACATAGGAATCCACTGGACTGCTTAACGGAGTACTGGATGTTATGGAAACTCACAACAGAGCCCCGAGGGGATCGGATGGACTCTCGTGTGGGAAGAGAACGTTGGAAGTTGCCCACTTCTTCCTCTTCTCCAACAGAAATAATGCTGTGATCAGATGTGTCTGCCATCATGTCTCTGTTACGTCGGTCAAGCTCCACTGCATGGAGTTTTTTGAGGCTACTGTTGTTTTGAGCGGTTCCCATCTGTTGAGAGAAGGAACACACAAATATGCAGGGAAGGAGACAAGCAAGCAAAGACTCCTGTAGAAAGTGTCTTGGAAAAGAAAGTCCAATGCACAGCACACCAATCCTTACATGTGCCAAGTTTCCAAAAGGATGAATGGATATCTGCAATGGAAGACATTCAGTAGTCTCCAAAAGTACAGAAACCCACAGATTTAGAATAATACACATAGCCTTTAAGAACAAGACATGTATGTTTTGAAGTGATGCTAGCTCAAAGAGTATCTAATGAGGTAAAAACCGAATTTATCTGTGATGGTCACCTTCTTGCTCAACACAGTAGGGACTACAAACACAAACTGCTACCACTTAAACTAAAGAGATTCTAGCTCCTGTACCTCAGGTATAACATGCTTAAGCCAGCAGAGAAAACCTACTAATGAACCTGTATGAAGAACCACAGGAAGGAAGATGCTGTGCTTATGAAGGCCAGTCACCTGCACCTTGTTTGCTGCCACAAGTTTGTTTCAAAGATACCAATGTGACTAAAATAACAGTTACACATGCTGCTTATCATGTTTCAGTCACACCAGTATCAGGATACTTCACAACTACAAATAGGAAGAGAAATTTGTATGTCTGCAGGCACCATTTACCCTGAACATTAGAAGCTTCCCTCCTTTCCCTCTCCCCCCAACAGGTAGAGATATGGGACATGTCACAGTAAGGAGAAACATGGTACAAACTGGTGCATTAAGGAAAATTAAATATGCTACCTATTTGTAATCACAAAGTTACAAAGCATTCTGGTTCAAGCAGGTAAGTTGACTCTAGCTCAATGCCTGAAAGGGAAGACATGTGAACAGCAAAGGGAAGGAACCATTCTCCCTGTCCATGCTTCAGAGCCTACATAGTAGGAACTGCATCATTATGGGTATAACCATTAATATTGGTCACTTGTTAGTCACAGCAGCAGAGCTCTTTTGTCAGGGGGCTGCTTCCCTTTACGTTACTGTAACTGATGGAGACCAAGTTTGGATCCCTTCATCCATTAAAAAAAAAAAAAAAAAAAAAGGAAAAGAAATAAAAAGAAAAAAAAGTCAAGTTCTTGCCTTGATGTTACATGTGAAGAACTTGGAAAGCCTACAGTCCCCAAATTCTACAGCCTGTGTAAGGCCTGGGCATAACCTGTACCCTGCCTTTTTAGCCAGGTGCCCTCACAGCCGTAAGTCTTCCTGTCCCTTTTCCAGGAAACTACAAAGCAAAGAAGTGAGGAATTGCTACATTTCTCAGGCATAAAGATGGTCATCCTTTTAAGAACCTGGAGCTGCAAGTTGACACATTTAAAGAAACAGGAATAGCCCTTTCCTCTCTGCCTTTTCTATCACTTAAAGCTCAGGAAGTTGCAGTAGGTTTGGGTGTTGTTTATTTTTCCTTTATAAGTAAAATAAAAGTGGTGGGGAGAAAGCAGGGTTGTTTAGCTTGGACACATCCTGAACTCTAAAGCTGGTTACCCCTGCGAAAGCCTTGCTTATGGGAAATAAGAAAGGATATGCTGATTACATCAGCAGGAGAAGGCTTATATACTTGAAAGGTTGCACAACCCATCAGAAGGGAGAAAAAAAAAAGTCAGGATGGCAGTGACACCAGGGGCAAAGACCTGTTAGACTTTTGAACACTTCCCTGTCTCGTATACCTCAATCTCTCCTGGATAGGTTCTGTATTTTCTGTGTTTTATTACACCCATAAACTTCCATACGGGTCCTTGCAAAGCTGCTGATTAGCACCAGCAAACCAAACCACCGCCGCGGGTATGTGCAGGGATGACAGGAGGTTGAGAAAAGCTTAGCAGAGGCTGAAGGTAGGACAGGCAGCAGCAGCGCCCCAAAAGCCCCTCCGGCCTCTCA
>NW_009939074.1:2928-10116 GCF_000696875.1 Nestor notabilis | reverse complement strand
GGCCTGGTTCTGGGGGCAGGAGGGACAGGCCCGGCCCGGCCCTGGGGCTGGAGTTACCACAGAACCCCAGAGTGGTTTGGGTGGAAGGGACCTTGAAGTGTCTCACTCCTGAGCTCCTCCAGTCCCAACCCCCTCCATGGGCAGGGACACCTTCCACTAGAGCAGGTTGCTCCAAGCCCCTGTGTCCAACCTGGCCTTGAACACTGCCAGGGATGGGGCAGCCACAGCTTCTCTGGGCATCGAAATAACACCTGACACGCTCTGAATGTACCAGTGACCCTCCCAGCCTCTCCACAGCCTCCGGCCACTGTTGCTCCCCAGAACACAGCTGTAACTCGGAGATGATGGCACCCTGGTGTGTGGCAGCAGGGGCAGGGCATGCGCTGGGCACTGGTGATGCTGCACCTCGAATCCTGTGTCAGTTCTGGGCCCCTCACTGCAAGAGAGACATTGAGGTGCTGGAGCGGGGCCAGAGAAGGGCACCGGAGCTGGAGCAGGGCCTGGAGCACAAGTGTGATGGGGAAGGGCTGAGGGACCTGGGGGTTTAGTGTGGAGAAGAGAAGGCTCAGGGGGGACCTGATCGCTCTCTGCAACTGCCTGACAGGAGGATGGAGCCAGGAGGGGGCTGGTCTCTGCTCCCAAGGAACAAGGGATGGGACACTTGTCTTTTCCAACCTATTCTAGTTGATTCTATGACTGTGACAACCTTTTTCATGCACCCCCTCACTTTGGGTTTGGGTTCCAACATGTCAGGGTAGGAGGCCCTCCTCCCCTTGGTTACAGATCGCATTCTTCCCTCCCACCATCCCACCACCGCCAGGTTACAACCACCATGTGAATAACCCTCGTGCTCGTTCCAGCTCCACATGGATGGAGAGGAACAGCTCATCCATCACCAAGGCAGAGCTCTGCTGTCACCACAACCCTGGCAGGCAGAGCTGCATCGAACCAGGGTGGGGGGATTGTTACCAGTGTCAGCAGAGGGACAGGGAGGACCAGGGATGGTCCCGGAGGGCAGTGATCCGTGGGTACCTGAGGAGAAAAGAGGGGTGTTGGGGGGGAATCTCTACTCCTGGGCCAGGTACACCAGGGCGAGCAATGAGGGCACTAAGTCAGGGTCAGGCATGTGTCCCCCCAGGAGACACAACCACCCAATTCCCTTCAGATGGGGAATGGGGCTCAGAATTCCCCTCCTTTCAGTTCTTCAAAGGGGCCTAAAGAAGGATGGGGCAAGACTTTTTAGCAGGGCCTGTTCTGGTATGATGAGGGGTGATGGTTTTAAACTAAAAGAGGGAGATTCAGGCTGGATGTGAGGAAAAAAAACCTTTACAATGAGGGTGCTGTGGCGCTGGCACAGGGTGCCCAGAGAAGCTGTGGCTGCCCCATCCCTGGCAGTGTTCAAGGCCAGGTTGGACACAGGGGCTTGGAGCAACCTGCTCTAGTGGAAGGTGTCCCTGCCCATGGAGGGGGTTGGGACTGGAGGAGCTCTAAGGTCCTTTTCAACCCAAACCATCCTGTGATTTTAACCATGGTGGCTTGTTGCAGGTGCTGTGCTTGAAGAAGGGAGCGTTGCTAAAGCAAGTGTTTGCACTCAGCAGGTGAGTGATAAACCCAGTAAGGAAAACACAGTGTAAGGCATTAAAACACTCGTCACTTCTCCTGACAGTGCCAGAAAACATACATGACAAAAGAAGTACTTTATTGCCAATGTAACTCATCTTAGTTCTGGAGGGAAGACCTTGAGCTGATGTCTGGGAGCTGGGAGGGCTGTAGGATGTGAGGAAGGGAAAGTCCTGTTGCTAATGGGATCTATCTGTGTCTGAGGGACTTGGGGTGGGAGGCTTTGTTCAAGGAGATGGGCCAGATGTGCTGTTGTTTCCACATCTGGTGGGTGAAAGCAGAACTCTTAATGATTATCTTGTTTCCTACAGAGCAGCAACACCCAGAGAAAGCCATCTGTGTGCTGCAGGTAAGGCCTCTTAATAATCCACTGCAAGGCAAAGCCTCATTTACCCCGGATAAATATGACACGTTAGAGTGTTTGTGTCTCCTTTTGATTTTTTTAGCTAATTTTGCACTGAGCAGCTGCTCTTCCACTTCCATAGCTGTTTTCCTAACCTTTTTCTTCTGTTTCCCTGTTCTTGGCTAAGCAGGGTCCTGATCATGGTGTTACACTGTGGAGTGACACCAGGCAGATGCTATTCACTGTATCACTGCCCAGGAACTGACTTAGACCCTCGTGACTTTAACCTTTATTGAGCTGCTCGTGTCTGTTGTCACAATTTAAAGTAGAATTTGTTTTTGACGTGGAGGCAAAGTGTAACCGAGTGGCTTAAATCCTTGATGCTCAGCTTCTCTTTGCTGTTCTGAGCTGCTTTATTAAAATGAGGGTTATCGAGGGTCTCATTTTACCCTGGAGAAGGAAGGATAAATAAAAGCTGATGCTGTTCTGATTTGGCTTCCTAGCACATGTATATTTGAACAGGCCTGGATTGAAAATGAAGTGGGGCTCAGATCCATCGTGGTGGCATCGCTGCTGTCATGGAAGAGGAGACAGATAGAACATTTCATCAGCATCCTCCCCATCCACTGCTGCTGACAAGCCTGTCTTTTATTTGCCTGAGAATTCACCTGGGAAATGAATCACTTTTAATCTCTTCCTTATTTGTTTCTCACTGTAACCAGCTGTGAATTGTAACAGCCTTGTGTGGGGCAGAGATCACCTGAAGCTTTAGCTTGGCTTGGCTTTGCTTTGTCAAAGAACTGAAGACAAATTCTTGCCCCCAGTGTGGATTTGGGGCTCTCAAAGCACCTGTATCTGTTAAAAGCAGGGCTGGAAACATGTTTGCTCTGCTTTGTTTTAAGGTGATGCACTCCTGAGTTGCCACAGACACTACAGGTCCCGTCCTACACATGGCATTGGGAGGTTCAAATACCTGCTCCCAAAAGAGGTAGGTATAAAATTCCACTACTGTGCTTTCAGCTGACCCATCTTGTTACAGTCTGATTTAAATGTTGGGAGTATTAATTCCATGGCTGATGGATCATATGGAAAAGGAATGATGTAATTCTCTTTATCAAGGAGTTTACTGCTCCTTGGTACATAAATACCTTGTCCAGTGCATTCCTATTTCAGTTAATGAGTAGTTTTGGGGAGGAGGAATCTCTTCCTGATGCTGAATTTTAACCCCCCAACTTCAGCTCATTGCAGAACATTGTCAGCAGGTTTTATTTGCATTTAAACTTTCTACATTCCCTCAAATTTGGAAAAATGACAGTTTTTATGGAAGGAGGAACCAACAACTCCTCTGAAGAGCTGCCTCGAAGGCAGGAACTGAAATAAAAAGCAGTTTTTCTCCTCTCTTTTTGTCGTCTTCTGGAAGAAATGAATCATGGTGAGTATGTATTTGCTGTGTGGCTTGTGTGGCTCTGCCATCCAAGAACTGAACTGCTCAACTTGAGAACATCTGTTCACAGAATGTCATCCCAGTTTCATAGTCAGGGAGAGTGAGCACAGATGGGCTGTGAGATGCTCAACAGAGCTCAGCAAACCTTTGTCAGAAGAGAGAGCTGTAGATGGTCTCCTGTGTGGGCAAGAGGTAATGGGTTTATTTCCAGCTTTGTTCCAAACAGATCTGCTTTCTGTGTTCTCTTTATTAAATACAGGCTCCGAAGAAGAGAAAGGACAGAGTACAGATGAAGGAGATAAACACTGGGACAGACCATGAGTATGGAGATATCAACATCCAGATGACTTCCTATGATATGTGTCTCGTGGAGAATTTTTCTCAGTATGTGCATAAACTCTGCAACAGACTCTCCATTCGAGTGAAGGAGAGGTATGAGGAGCTGTGCTGCCATCCCGCACCATCTCAGTGTTAGGCCACGTCAGGCTCCTGCATGATGACACCTTGCAGATAAGGGCACAATCTCTGACAGATTCCCACATCCCAATCTTCTCTCTGTGTGTGTCTGTACGGTTTGGGATGCTTTAGTCATAGAATCCCAGAAGGGTTTGTGTTGGGAGGGACCTTAAAGCTCCTCCAGCTCCAACCCCTGCCACTGGCAGGGACACCTTCCACTAGAGCAGGTTGCTCCAGGCCCTGTTCGTGTAAGGAAGGCTGAAATGGAGTTCAGGCACTGACAGAACAGATTGCAAGGGAGAAAGAGCTGTTACTCCTCATTCCTTTGAGAAAGAGGAATGTCTTTGACAGGCCAAGGGGAATGGCTTGAACCTGCCAGAGGTGAGACTGAGATGAGCTCTGAGGCAGAAGCTCTTCCCTGGGAGGGTGCTGAGGCGCTGGCACAGGGTGCCCAGAGAAGCTGTGGCTGGGCACCGCCCTGCCAGGTCAGAACAGATTGCAAGGGAGAAAGAGCTGTTACTCCTCATTCCTTTGAGAAAGAGGAATGTCTTTGACAGGCCAAGGGGAATGGCTTGAACCTGCCAGAGGGGAGACTGAGATGAGCTCTGAGGCAGAAGCTCTTCCCTGGGAGGGTGCTGAGGCGCTGGCACAGGGTGCCCAGAGAAGCTGTGGCTGCCCCATCCCTGGCAGTGTTCAAGGCCAGGTTGGACACAGGGGCTTGAGGGTCCGAATTTGGGGGATGAGCTTTAAGGCCCTTTCCGACCCAAACCATTCCATGATTCTATGGAAGAGGCTTAAGCCTGTGGGTGCTGAGCCTGGGAATGTGGGCTTAAGTATTGCTGACTTACGCTGCTGGTTTTTATAGGCTCTGTGCATATATTGTGCTCACTGCAAGTGATCATACAAACTAGAATGAACTTAGGAAACCCCTGAAGCCCGTGGGAGAGCTACCCACTACTTCAGTAGCAGGGGATGCTTCAGTTGCACACTCAGTCTCCAAAGCAGACGTATCCTGATAGCAGCTTTGCTGGTTTTAATGACTCTGAGGGATATGAGACAGGTCCTTGGTGCCTGCAGTGCACCCGAGGAGTTGTAGTCACTGGGAGAAGCACTGCATTGCTGTAAGGAAGTAAAACCACTTAGTGGTGCTTCTCTGAAATGTGTATCTTTCACTTACCTTAAAGCTTTATTACCTTTTATCATATTTGTGCCATCAGCTTGGACTTAGTGTGCGGAGTTCAGTACGTACAGAAAGAAACGATTTCCCCTTGGAGAGCAAAGCTTGTAGGGTAGAACATGGGTAGTAGGATGGAGCCTGTTGTTACTGGTGCTGTGCAAGTGGAGAGGGGAAGGCTGAGGTCTCCGGGGGAACACTAACTGCAGAATGGGATCTGATCCAGTGCTTCATCGTACTCCTCTTGAATACAGAGGTGGAAATAAGGTCTTTGGAGTGGTGCCTGCCAGCTTCTGCCTCTGCTCCCGAGGAACACATTACAGAACAAATCAGAACTGTGGCTTTAGAGCTTGCTTTCAACTCTAAAGAAGTTGCAAGTTCTCAGGCTGCTGTTGGTAGCTGAAACAGCTTTCTGCTGGCAGGAATGCTGCAAGCTTCTCCCTGTCTCTTTCCAGTAAAGCACCCAGCTTCTGCCAGTGCTTCAGTTGCAAGATACATAGTTTGCATAATTAATTCCTCATGAAAAGTTAATCTCCTTCCACATTCTCTGCTGCTGGAGGTTGATTCCTTCCTGTAAAGCAGGAATCTCCCTCCTTGGCCAAGGCACTGACCTGTGGTTCTTGCAGCTACGCGATGCCCACCAAAACCAATGAAGTGCTGTTCTTGGAAGAGAGAGGTTCCAAACTGCAGCTGGATGCTGTCCTCACAACCCATCAGAGGGTTGTCCAGGTAGGAGTTTGCTGATCGTGCTGTGGCTCTTGTGCAGTGCTTCCTATCACAGGCTCCCTCTCAAAACCCCTTAACTCCTGGAGTTAAGTCCCTGGAACAAATGAAAGGTGTAATCTGTGTGTAAATTGAAGCATGGAGCAGTCTAATAGGATTTCTTGCTAAAGGTTTCTTACAAAGCAGAAGCAAAAGAGGGGTTTCTGGATTATATATTTCAGCCTGAAGATTTATTAACTATTTTATGTAGAATACTTAAGGGGTAGAAGAATCACATTTGGTCTACACGGATGCTGAACAGGGGCTCCTCATCAGGGTCTGGAGTGACAGGACAAGGGGTGATGGGTTCAAACTGGAACAGGGGAAGTTCAGGTTGGATCTAAGGCAGAAGCTGTTCCCTGTGAGGGTGCTGAGGCGCTGGCACAGGGTGCCCAGAGAAGCTGTGGCTGCCCCATCCCTGGCAGTGTTCAAGGCCAGCTTGGACACAGGGGCTTGGAGCAACCTGCTCTAGTGGAAGGGGTCCCTGCCCGGGGCAGGGGCTTGGGACTAGATGACTTTAAGGTCTCTTCAATGCAAACCACTCTGGGATTCTATAAAGGATGAATGATTGGGCAAGCTCAATGAAATCTAAAAATACCGTAAGCATCAGGTCAGTTTCAAACATGCACAACTGGTTGAGGTAAATAGTTCTTCCTCCTCAGTGATTTTTCCCTGCTAAACCTCTGCTGAATTACATTTTAAACCCAGAGGTATATTTTGTCCCCTGGAAAGAGCTGATGTGTGGTTAACACTGGGGCTTGCAGGTTTGCTGTGGCAGCCTTTGTATTAGATTCTCACCTAAATGAAGGTCTTCATGCATGGTTGAGTCTCCTTCCATGCAGGAGAGCAGTCAGGAAGCGCAGGAGAGCAGTCAGGAAGCACAGTGTTCAGAGAGAAGAGCCAAAATGAGAGCTTTGGGCTGTGCTCTATGCAAAAGGTGTGAGCACAAAGCAGAGAGTGCTTCTCTGAAGTGCTTCACTGCCACAGGCTCGTACTGAAAGGGTTCCATGCCATTAATATAATGAGTCCATTTGGGATGTGGGGTTCTGCTCCTGCAGCACTTTCATTTCTTCTTTCAGATCAGCCATTTGAGTTCAACGTTTGCTCCAATCCTCTTGGAAATCATTCAGAGCAACCAGCCTGAAGGGGTCCATCTGTTAGTGAAAGAGGTATGTCTGATTTTAGCAATGATGGGCTCTCAGGAAGCAGATGTGATGTGACATGAATTTGCTTTGAAAAGACAGGCCTGGTCCTGAGGCTGCTGTCTGCTCTAGACTTACGGATGTCCAGGATCTCCCAGAACCAGCCCCTCTCTTGGTCTATGGAAAACCATTACCTCTAACTCATCATGAGTGTTTCATGCTCCATTTAGCATCCTCAGGATGTATC
>NW_009939074.1:707-2486 GCF_000696875.1 Nestor notabilis | reverse complement strand
GCTGGAACCTGCCAGAGGGGAGACTGAGATGAGCTCTGAGGCAGAAGCTCTTCCCTGGGAGGGTGCTGAGGCGCTGGCACAGGGTGCCCAGAGAAGCTGTGGCCGCCCCATCCCTGGCAGTGTTCAAGGTCAGGTTGGACACAGGGGCTTGGAGCAACCTGCTCTAGTGGAAGGTGTCCCTGCCCGGGGCAGGGGTTGGAGCTGGAGGAGCTTTAAGGTCCCTTCAACCCAGACCACTCTGGGGTTCTATGGTTACAGTTAGTGCCACAAGGTACCTTCCCAGCTAATCCTATAGCTCTGTAGGAGATGGCAGGTTACAAGCTGCTTCCCTGTGCTTCTGCACAGTCCCTGTAACTGAAGGGAACATTTCCCTTCAGCAGCATATCTCACCACCTTGTGTCTGGGAGTCACCAGGAATGTTGTGGAGCAGTTGGTAGCAAATCTGAGGCTGGAATCCCAAATGCTCTGCCCCATTCTTTGGCCTTCTCTCTGCAAGGATCAGCTTGTTTTCTGCAGAAAGACCTCAGGACTTCAGGGCAGAACTGTGGACTTCAGGGCAGAACTTCACTCGCTGGTGGACCAGGCATGAGGAGATACTTAAACCCATTTTACATTCAGACAAACCATTCCCAGGAAGCCCTTTTTCTGCAGGGACTAGAAGACTCTGGTGGCTGGAAAGGGAATGCAGCACAACTGACTTTAACATGAAAGCACGGCTGGCTTCTTAAGAGGCATTTGAAGAATATTTGCTTATCTCCAGCTCTGCAAAAGCAGAAGGAAGATGGGAGAAGGTCTCTTGAGCTCAGTAATCTCTGCTTTGGTCATGGTCCCATTTCTGGGTTTAATTTTGCCTGATGGCTTTGGCCCTGGAGGGACAACTGTGACATTGAGCCACTTGCAAAATCATCACAGTCCACTGCAGGAAGCCCAGGGGAGAGCCCCAGGTGGCTTCATGCCACTGGTGGTGCCGAGGAGAGATGGAAGCTTTGGGATGCTCCTGCAAAGATCTGGAGAAAGTCCCAGTCTTCTAAAGGACATAGGTGCTGTGGTGATGGGCAGTGGCAGAGATGGAGGTGTCCAGTTGGCTTCTTGAGCCCAGTGCCACCACTCACACTGCCAAAAGCAGTTAGCCAGGAGAGGAGGAGTTCACAAAGATGAATTTCAGAGCAGCCCATGCCAGCACCAAACGTTCAGAACCATTCTGCCGTCTGCTTTCCCACCAGAACCTGCTTTTGAGGGAGGCTGGATGGAAAAGAACAGCCTTAGAGCTCTGCCATTAGCTTCTAGCTGGAGCTGTGCTTGGGCTCTGCACTTAAGTCTTTAAGTTCTTTGCTTTTCCACTTCTAAGTGATTCTCTTTGGGAGAGGGTTAATCTTCCTCCATTTCAGACAGTTCTCGAGGTGGTTCTGATTTGCTTGGGTGGTTGTGTCCTCTGCAGCACACAGAAGATGACTTCAGGAGCCGATTGAAGTCTCGACCAGAACTTGAAGAGCTGAAGGCACAGATGAACTGATGGGAAGATGAACTCTCCGTCCGTTTTGGAGCCACCCCTGGTGAAGTGACCTTCTCCATGGCTGCTCAGGCCTTCAGAAGGTGACTTCATGAGCACCGTACCAATAATGTGGTGAATGGGAATAAAACCACTGTTAAGGAGCTTGTCTAATAAAGATAAATACATGTCTTTATCTGACCCATTAGAATGAGGCCACAGGGATGGTGCGAGGGCTGGAGCAGCTCTGCTCTGGAGCCAGGCTGAGAGAGCTGGGCTGGGGCAGCTGG
>NW_009939074.1:0-375 GCF_000696875.1 Nestor notabilis | reverse complement strand
AACCCAAGCCCCTCTGTGATTCCATGATTTTGGGTTGGAAATCCCTGTGTCGCCTCACAATCATCCTTTCTGAGCTTCCAGTCACCCCAGTGATGAAGACAAGACACAAGTGCTTCAGCCAGGGTGATGAACACCACCAGGTTTAATTTCCCAACACCACACATGGATTTACCAGCACATCCACCCACTGGACTAAAAACCAAAGGGTGCCATGGTGCAGCTCCCCCATTCCTGGCAGCATTCCCATTCTGGGATCAGCCTTCCAGGTGATTTCACTCCGCAGCACGTGCTGGGTGGCCCTGGCTCGAGGTGGGTGCCCTCTGTGGCTCCCTGTCCTGCTTCCTCTGGGCCATGCAGTCTCGGAAGGCCCTGACG
>NW_009939073.1:0-232 GCF_000696875.1 Nestor notabilis | reverse complement strand
TTATCCCCCGGGAATCCCACTCCCAGGGCCCCCCATCGCCTGGGCCATCCCACCCCGGTGCACCCCACCACTCGGGCACCCCGTCCCTCACACCCCGAGCACCCCATCCCCACATGGACCCCACCACTGGGCACCCCATTCCATGCAGCACCCCATCCCTAGCCCCTGCCCTAGAGGATGCCATCCCGCGGGTACCCCACCTCCGTGCCACCCCAGGTCAGTACCACGGCCG
>NW_009939072.1:2657-2935 GCF_000696875.1 Nestor notabilis | reverse complement strand
AGATCAACAACTCCAGCGCCCTGCTCCCCAACGTCTCCTTGGGCTGCGACATCCACGACGCCTGCTCGGACACCACCAACCTCCTCGCCACGCTGCGCGCCCTCGCACAGAGAGGGGGGCACGAGGTCAAGGTGCTCTCCGCCTTCCACCACTACGAGCCCGAGGCGGTGGCTGTCATCGGGCCGGATAGCACCCCGCTCACCCTCACCACGGCATCCGTGCTCGGCGTCTTCCTTGTGCCGTCGGTAAGTGCGGCCCGGGAAGAAACGGGATCCCAA